>NC_091129.1:158593614-158893614 GCF_040183065.1 Periplaneta americana
TCCACACGGCATGCAGTCCGGACCGGACGGTGCAGTGAGGGATTGAGGTAGGCAGACAGCCAGAAAATGAGAGAGGCTGTTGCAACGGCCGGGGAATTAAAGAAAGCTGAACGGCGAATACACTGCAGCGGCGTCGAAGTCCTATTTTGTATGTAGCAGTTCTGTTACTTTGCCTTGCACCCTTTGGTTGGTCATTTTCCTTACATCGCCACAGAATTCAATTATGCAGCGTTACCGGGATCGATCCCCGGCTGGGTTGTGTTCCTTGACTTACGGTGCTGACCACATGAACATACAGTCATGACACTTGCGAGTTTCTGATGTTAACTCAGTATGAGCCAAAAGATCACTCCTTCAAAGCGTGTGTTTACGAGGTCCGAGCAGGTAAGTGGAAAAATACGAGTGACAGAATTAGTAAATTTATGAAGTGGTTGGAAGAACGAGTGAGTGAATGAGCGACTGCTGCGTTGAGTGAATTAGCAACTGATTCTCTAAGTAAATGAATGTCTGATTCATTTAGAGAATGAGCGACTGATGCATTGAGTGAATGAGTGACTGATTCATTTAGTTAATGAACGAATGATTAATTAAATGAATGGGCGACTGATTCATTGGGTGAATGATTCATTGAGTGATTGGACGACTGGTTCATTGAGTGAATGAGCGACTAATACATTGAGTAAATGAGCGACTAATACATTGAATGAATGATTCATTGAGTGGTCGCCCTGGTTGGCAAGTTGGTATAGCGCTGGCCTTCTATGCCCAAGGTTGCGGGTTCGATCCCGGACCAGGTCGATGGTATTTAAGTGTGCTTAAATGCGACAGGCTCATGTCAGTAGATTTACTGGCATGTAAAAGAACTCCTGCGGGACAAAATTCCGGCACATCCGGCGACGCTGATATAACCTCTGCAGTTGCGAGCGTCGTTAAATAAAACATAATATTTAAATATTTCATTGAGTGATTGGGCGACTGGTTCATTGAGTGAATGAGCGACTGATACATTGAGTGAATGGGTGACTGATACATTGAGTGAATGAGCGACTGACACATTGAGTGAATGAGCGACTGATACATTGAGTGAATGATTCATTGAGTGATTGGACGACTGGTTCATTGAGTGAATGAGCGACTGATTCATTAATTGAATGAGCGACTGACACATTGAGTGAATGAGCGACTGATACATTGAGTGAATGATTCATTGAGTGATTGGGCGACTGGTTTATTGAGTGAATGAGCGACTGATGCATTGAGTGAATGATTCATTGAGTGATTGGGCGACTAGTTCATTGAGTGAATGAGCGACTGATTCATTGAGTGAATGATTCATTGAGTGGTTGGGCGACTGGTTCATTGAGTGAATGAGCGACTGAACCGTTGAACGAACTAGTGACAGAACTGTTCAGCGAACTAGCGACTGAAACGTTCAGCGAATGAGCGACTGAAACGTAAAGCGAACTGGTGACTGAACAGTTGAGCGAACCAGCGACTGAACAATTCAGCGAATGAGCGACTGAACCGTTGAGCAAACTAGTGACCGAACAGTTGAGCGAACTAGTGACAACAGTTTACCGAACTAGTGACTGAACAGTTCAGCGAACGAGCGACTGAACCGTTGAGCAATTAGTGACCGAACAGTTCACCGAACTAGAGACTGAACAGTTCAGCAAATGAGCGACTGAGCCATTGAGCGAACTAGTGACTGAACAATTTGGTCCTGGTTGAGTGTTAGAGAAGGCTGTATGACCTTAACTCTGCCAGGTTAAATAAACCATTATTATTATTATTATTATTATTATTATTATTATTATTATTATTATTAAAAAAAAGAGACCCCAAAGTTGGAACATTGGCTACGAGCAACATTGAAATGGCCCCTGAGAGAATAAAAACTAAATCTCTATTTGTTTCGAGATTTAGTTCAAAAGTCAGCACAAGCAATATAGAGGACTCTCTCTGAAGAATCAACTATTTATTTTGTTGCATTTTAGTCAATTGAGTATTGATTGTATTTTCATCTCATTGCCATATTCTATCATTCATTCTCATCATCATTTGTTGTTTTGTTTCGTTTTGTACCTGTGCTAAACTATAATTGGCCTTGTGCTGTTGTTTCGCACATTAATATTCTAAATAAATAAATAAATAAATAAATAAATAAATAAATAAATTATTATTATTATTATTATTATTATTATTATTGTTATTATTATTATTATTATTATAACAGTTCAGCGAACGTATGACTGTACCGTTGAGAGAACTAGTAACTGAACAATTCAGCGAACGAGCGACTGAACAGGTGCATAGGCGAGCGACTGAACAATTGAGCGAATTAGTAACTGAACAATTGAGCGAACTAATGACAACAGTTGAAGGAACGAGCGTCTGAACCGAACGAGTTTGAGAGAAAATGAGAAAGTTAAATATGCTCATAAGAAAACTGGATTGACTAAAGTTGACACGTATTGTCAGAGCTAGTTCCCAGGCTATTTGTCCCACTTACGGGAGTATCGACCCATTGAACTTGAAGCTCGTAAGATATTAATGTCTCGTCTTGTATGATGATTGCAAGGGCAGTAGTGGTTTAATAATAGAGAATAGCTTCTTAACAATCCTGAAGATAATTTCTGGTTTTTAAATATGCGCTTGCACAAGGGAATGCAATGTTAATTATTTCTTGGCAGTGTTTTCTGTAAAAAAAAAACATTCTTTACAAAATTATATTGTATTTCCTGAGAAAGTGTTAAAACTATTATCTTTTTTTTTCAAACTACTACCCAAGTCTAACCATTCTTAACAAAATTGTACATTCTGAGAATAAGAAGACTTTATTAATGTATGTATGTATTTATTAACACTACAATTGGGTATACACCCGGCGGCAGTAATATATAATATACAATAATTGCAATTACATGAAATAATAGTACATTATGCAACGAGCCTATAATGAAGGTAATTAAGAAGTGAGTATGGATATTTATGAAACGAGCGCAAGCGAGTTTCATAATTTTCATACGAGCTTCTTAATTACCATTATAGGCGAGTTTCATACGACTTTTTATGCTCGACCATATTTCTAACTTGATATTATTAATTTTATTGTATCTGACCTGGAGCAATGTCCCGTATTTTGTGAGATGTGCGCAGACGCGAAAGTATTGATTTTTTCCGAGGAACAGATGTCCACATTGACCTTGCTAGGCCATAAGAACCTACAGAGATAACACTGAAATAAAATTAGGCATTGAAAAACGAGATGACAAATTGAATTTATTTGAATATTATTTACAATTAACGCTAATTATTATAGTAACAGAACATAACCTTCTGCGACAGTATTGGATTTCAAGCCTCCATGACTTTTCGCTAATTCTCTTTCGATTGCATATACGAAAATAATCGATACTTGCGGTTTTATAACGGTAGAAAACTGACCTGTCATTGGCTGAACAGTTGTAACCTGAGTCGTCATTGGCTGAAAGACCTGACCTTTAATGAGTAGGTGTGCTTTAATGACATGCATTAAAGGTCTGCTACCAGGTGTATAATTACTACATTTCGGCATGGTCGAGCATAAAATAAAATAAACGTAAATCTATAAATTGTAGTTGAATTAAACCTAGGACTATAATTAAAAACTATTCTATAATAATGCCTACGATAAGCAAAAGTAAATCTAACTTATAAGTACTTCTATTTCACCCACCTATTACCATTTTAAATAATTACATATCATCTTAATTAATTACATATCAACTTAATAATTACATATCAACTTAATTAATTATATAGATATATCAATTCCATTAAGTACATGACAAAACTTAAATAATTACACTGCACCTTCAATTACATTTTCAGTCTAATCTTCTCAACCTTTCCTTAAATGTATTAATTTTAAGAGGACCACCCTGAAAGATTGCTGCAGTTAAGCTGGTCCAGTCTACTATTGTGCGGTTAACAAAGGAAAATTTTGCCACGTCCGTTCTTTGTTTTCTACATTTAAACTTCCTAATATGATCAGCCCTTCCTAAGTATGATGGTTTTGCTAATCTAGCATTGATGTCGGTCAATGCTTTGTGTCCCATTTGTGCCTTAAACAATGCGGTGAGTCTGGTTTTCGTCGCCTTGGTTTGAGAAGTTCCCACCCTAAGTCTTTTACTATCTCCTCACTATGTCCCTTCCCCATTTTGACATATTTTGCTGCCTTGCGTTGGACCTTTTCTATTGAATCGATTTGGTTTTGTCTGTACGGATCCCAACCTACTGCTCCATATTCCATAATTGGGCGAACAAGGGTTTTGTACGCTAATTCTTTTGTCTTTCGGTTAGATTTCTTCAGAATACGCATAGAGAAATGTAGTGCTTTCCAGGCTTTCCTTGTGGTATTAGTGACTTGTTCCTCCCAACCCAGTTTGTTACTTAAATATATACCTAGGTATTTACAAGTGTTCACTTGTGGCACCGATGTACCATTCAGCTGATATCTGAGACAAATTTCTTTATGCGTTAACAGAAGGATATTGAGTTACTTTTACTGACATTGATTTCCATTTTATTTTCTGTCGTCCAGGTTTCAATAATGTTAAGATCGTTTTGTAAGCGGCGATATCGGATTTATCATTAATTTGTCAACTGGTCAGGTCGTAAAATTCGTAAACGCTTAAGAAATGACGCATTCCAAACTTGGACAAACCATATCTTGCGTGGTAAAGGGGTTATTGTTTATAGTGATCTCCCCAAGGCTAACTCATGGGTAAGCAATCGAAACGGCCTATCTTCCTCAGAATGGACCAATGCTTTAAAAATGTCAAGCAATATTTCGGCGGTTCGCGCAATACCGGGCAGAACTCTAAGCACAACCCGCTGCCGTCATCCAGACTGTAGCGAGCTTGAAACACTTGGACACGTGCTTGGACAATGCCCCAAAGGCGAGCTGCTGATCAATGCTAGACATCATCGTGTACGACATGCTTTGGCGACATCGTTAAAAACTTTAAATTGGGAGATTCATGAGGAAGTACATTGTGTATCATCAGATGGTTCTTCTAGACGGGCAGGCATTATTGATATCAATGGACGCTTAAAACGGGCTCTTGTTCTTGACCCTACTATCCGTTTCGAAAGAAACCTAAATCAGGCCACCGAAGTTGATATTGAGAAGAAGTCCATATATGAACCTTGTCTGCCGCATCTTTCTCAAAAGTACAACGTCCCTCTTAAACAATGGTCCGTCATTGGTTTGCTGTTTGGCAGTAGAGCTTCTATTACAAAATTCACATGGAATTATCTTAAGGAACTTCACATTTCTTTTGATTATGTAATGTCTATTCTCATAAATATTATCAAGGATTCTCTTCAAATATTACATCATCATCTCTATTTCAATTAATCAACTTATATTTGCCTTCACCAATTAACTATCTTTTTTCTTTAATGTATCACATCACATTATTGTACATGTTTATTGTCACTCAAATTCTTTGAGCTGATGTCTATAAATCCGCGAATAACCTTATCTGAGACGTAGTATTTCTATTTATTTAATGTCATTAGACGTTAAAATAAGGAAAACGCTAATTTAAAACATATACAGTATGTCAAAAAATCTGAAAGTTAGAATTTATAAAACGGTTATATTACCGGTTGTTCTGTATGGCTGTGAAACTTGGACTCTCACTTTGAGAGAGGAACAGAGATTAAGGGTGTTTGAGAATAAGGTTCTTAGGTAAATATTTGGGGCTAAGAGGGATGAAGTTACAGGAGAATGCAGAAAGTTACACAACACAGAACTGCACGCATTGTATACTTCACCTGACATAATTAGGAACATAAAATCCAGACGTTTGAGATGGGCAGGGTATGTAGCACGTATGGGCGAATCCAGAAATGCATATAAAGTGTTAGTTGGGAGGCCGGAGGGAAAAAGACCTTTGGGGAGGGCGAGACGTAGATGGGAAGATAATATTAAAATGGATTTGAGGGAGGTAGGATATGATGGTAGAGACTGGATTAATCTTGCTCAGGATAGGGACCAATGGCGGGCTTATGTGAGGGCGGCAATGAACCTACGGGTTCCTTGAAAGCCAGTAAGTAAGTAAGTAAGTATACAGTATGTGCTTGTAAATAATGTTCTTTGCTGTCTGAGACCTCACCACAGGACCATATTGTGTTTCATGTGAAATGTTAAGTCCCTGGGATTCTTCTTTTTGCACATATTTGAACGCGGATGTATTATTTGCTTTTATTTTGCGCAGCATAATGACTATTATTTTCTTAACTCAAATTTAGATTGACATGAAGTGTTAACAATAAATATGTGCTTAGCTAAAACACCAAACATCGGCATAAAAACTCTTAAAGGCATCGATAGTTCACCGAATTTTTCACATCAAATACCAGAAGCGGGTACGTCCCTGAATAACCTCGCTGAAAGGTGGCTGACTCAAGACCGTAGAATTTAGTGGCTTTTACTTTGAAGGACAGATTCCGAAGCCGACATTACGTGCGAGTGAGGCAACTAGGCCAGGAGATAATGGGATATTAGAGTGGTTTTATTAAAGTATACTGCAAAGAATTGTTACTTGTAATTATTGTTAATGGTGGCACCGTATACGACAAAATGTGAGGTTCACCATTATATGGAAGAAATGCCGAACGAAATATATATCATATCATAGTCAGTTTTCATATATTTTTAAGTCATCAACATCCGTCCTTTATTTATGAGACAGTATCTGTTGTTGTTTAGTCAACTGTTCGAAGACAGGTTTGAACCTCATAAATGACACAAATAAGGCATCACTCATGAGGCAACTAGGCCAGGAGATAACGAGGTAGAATGGCCAGTTCCTTTCCTCTCTCCGTTGCATACTATCGCCGATTACATATTACACTAG
Organism: Periplaneta americana; assembly: GCF_040183065.1. Taxonomy (NCBI): domain Eukaryota; kingdom Metazoa; phylum Arthropoda; class Insecta; order Blattodea; family Blattidae; genus Periplaneta; species Periplaneta americana. Next base: position 158,600,526 of record NC_091129.1, read on the forward strand.
TCAGACTTCAGATGTATACAAATAATTGTTCTTCCTCTGACAAATACCGTCAAGTGAGATGTACTGCCTGATAATAGATGTACATATCAGCCAGAACCTCAATCAGAGGTGACAGTATCTGTATGACTTGAAATGAAGAGAATTGTAGGCTGAAGTAATGAGATGAATTCTGCATTTTGGAAACTGCAGAACCCCGAGAAAAGCCACCCCCTCCGATTTACTTCGTCACAAGTATCACGCCGGGGCTCGAACTAGAGCTCGCGCAATGATGTGCTCTAGCTCTGAGTAACTGTAAGGTGTGTTATTCAGTGGTAAGAATAAACATGTGTATATAGTTTATACTGGACTCTTTTTAGTATATACTCTTGTTAGTAAGAATAAAAACATTTGAGTATCTACTCATTTTTGATTACATACTCATAACATGGATGCATAGTAGAATATACTCAAGTGTCCATCTTGTACAGAATATATACTCATGCTTGATAAGAATAAAAGCCAGTATATTCTCATATTTATAAGTTCGTTCTCATGTTATTCTGAGTATGGTTTGTAGCAGGCTCAATTCTGAATATTTGTTGATTTGTGTTCAGTTTAAAGTTAAAAAAAAAAAAAAATGGCAGAATTTATGAACGATGTAGTACCTCATGGAAAAATATAGAGAAGGACGTGAACTTCTGAAGCCTTTAACGCTTCACAAAAGTGAATGTGAAAAAGATTAAACACGTATTTGTTATTCATAAAAAACATAACCTATAAAAATATGAATGGCTATCTAATTATAAGGTTAGATTGTACTGTTAAATATAATTAACAATTACAGTTTATTTTATAAAATTTTAATTGCAAAATGCAATTACTTGTAACTTTAAATTATATATATAACTCTCTATAATAAAATATATAATTAGCATAACTGGAATTCTAGAAATGGATTGTAATCTCTATCCAACATCCCGTAATGACGATTTCCCAGTATTATTTTCTTGTTTCCTGTTTATTAACGTCACTTATCTGATCCACTCTCTCTTTCATGTTTATTTATTTATTCATTCATTTATTTATTTACTTGTTTATTTACTTTATTTACTTTATTATTCAATTAATTTATTTACTTGTTTGTTTATTTATTAATTAATTTATTATTTATTTATTATTTGTTTATTTATTTATTTATGTATTTATTTATTTATATATATATATATTTATTATTTATTTATTATTTATTTATTTATGTATTTATTTATGCATTTATGTATTTATTTATTTATTTATTTATGTATTTATTTATTTATGTATGTATTTATTTATTTATGTATTTATTTATTTATGTATTTATTTATTTATGTATTCATTTATTCATTTATTTATTTATTTATTCATGTATTTATTTATTCATTCATTAATTCATTAATTTATTTATTTATGTATTCATTTATTTATTTATGTATTTATTTATTTATTCATTTATTCATTTATTCATCATTCATTAATTAATTTATTTATTTATTTATTCATTTACGTATTTATTTATTTATTCATTTATTCATTTATTCATTAATTCATTCATTCACTTATTTATTTATTTATTTATTTATGTATTTATTTATGTATTTATTTATTTATTTATTTATAAAAAGCAAAATCCAAACCACTACAGCATGCGGATAGCATGTGAAAGTCTATAAAAAAAAACTGAGCATCACGGTGCAATGTTCAAAGAGGATAGGTAACAGAAGTACATACTAACTTTTAAACGATCAAGAAGGCTGTAGAGATGAGTATATATTCGCGTTAGGTAGAATGTCTTTATTCTTACAAATATGAGTATGTTCTAGTGGTTGACATATTGTTTTTTATATTAACACATTGACGAGGCCTCTTGTATTCTTGTACTTTCAGGCAAATAAAGAGTATGAATATGAATATAATATATATGAATACGAGTATATAATCGCAGGAAGTGCTCATACTCAAAAGTATAAACCTTGAGAAAGTACTTAAGCTTTACTCTTACTATCCATTGTCCCGCATTGCATTAAGCGTGTTATTGTTTTGCAAAGCTTCCCGACAACAATAATTTGCTGTTTATTCGGTCCGTGGTGCACGCCCCGCCTGGCCTACTGCAGGACCGGATCGCCCGGTGCAGATATCGACGGATGCAAGGCTCGCGTGCGGCTGGGAGATGGATGCCCAGGTCGATGCCACTACGATACTCTACTACTCCTCGTAGTACGGCCCGGCTAAATAATTAAGCCTGCCCGCAAGCCGGCAGACAAATCGAATTCACTTCGGCCCTGAAGAAGCCCACGCTCGAACCCCAAGTTGCTGTTTATCGCCGCCGTACTCGACGATGCTGAACCAACAAAGTTAGCTAGCTCGGTTTTCATGTACGAGTAGCGAGGCTTTTACGTTTCAGACACGTTCTTCAGGGGACTGGGTTTTTATTCCTGGCTGTATAGTACATCAGTTATTCATAGATTTCAAAAACGCGTATGACTCGGTTAAGAGAGAAGTTTTATATAATATTCTTATTAAATTTGGTATCCCCAAGAAACTAGTTCGATTAATTAAAATGTGTCTTAGTGAAACTGACAGCAGGCCAATTTCTATCTGATGCTTTTCCAATTCACTGCGGGCTAAAGCAGGGAGATGCACTGTCACATTTACTTCTTAACTTCGCTCTAGAATATGCCGTTAGGAAAGTTCAGGATAACAGAGAGGGTTTTGAATTGAACGGGTTACATCAGCTTCTTGTCTATGCGGATGACGTGAATATGTTAGGAGAAAATCCACAAACGATTAGGGAAAACACGGAAATTCTACTTGAAGCAAGTAAAGCGGTCGGTTTGGAAGTAAATCCCGAAAAGACAAAGTATATGATTATGTCTCGTGATCAGAATATTGTACGAAATGGAACTATAAAAGTTGGAGATTTATCCTTCGAAGAGGTGGAAAAATTCAAATATCTTGGAGCAACAGTAAGAAATATAAATGACACTCGGGAGGAAATTAAACGCAGAATAAATATGGGAAATGCCTATTATTATTCAGTTGAGAAACTTCTGTCATCTAGTCTTCTGTCAAATTATCTGAAAGGTTAGAATTTATAAAACAGTTATATTACCGGTTGTTCTGTATGGCTGTGAAACTTGGACTCTCACTTTGAGAGAGGAACAGAGATTAAGGGTGTTTGAGAATAAGGTTCTTAGGAAAATATTTGGGGCTAAGAGGGATGAAGTTACAGGAGAATGGAGAACGTTACACAACGCAGAACTGCACGCATTGTATACTTCACCTGACATAATTAGAAACATTAAATCCAGACGTTTGAGATGGGCAGGGCATGTAGCACGTATGGGCGAATCCAGAAATGCATATAGAGTGTTAGTTGGGAGGCCAGAGGGGAAAAGACCTTTGGGGATGCCGAGACGTAGATGGGAAGATAATATTAAAATGGATTTGAGGGAGGTGGGATATGATGATAGAGAATGGATTAATCTTGCTCAGGATAGGGACCAATGGCGGGCTTATGTGAGGGCGGCAATGAACCTCCAGGTTCCTTAAAAGCCAGTAAGTATGTAAGTAAGTAAGCCAATTCTCTAAAACGAAACAACGGTAAAGTTACTGCGTTTCAGCAGATACGATTTTCACTGAAATTCTGACATCAGCGACATGATTGCAGATATTGACAGTTTGTAATGATAAGTATTATAAGTATTGATTTTAATTGGATTTGTCTATCGAGCGATAATTCAAATTCCGACACGTAGGGTTAATCGCCCAAGATTAAAGTGTAGTGTTGATGTAAGTCACTTTTCTTTTTCCATGCAGCTACGAACGTACGCTTTGGCATCACGTGCTTGACAAATATATTACAGACATTGTGTAAGATAAAGGAGCGTTCCATAAAATTGTCACGTGTGATTTTCAACGAAGTTATAATTAAGCAGAGATTGTTTACAAGTGGATAGCGTGACAACCGTGCATTTTAGTATCGCGTGTCGGACTGAGCTGCGTGAATCCCGCTCTGTGTAAAGAATGATCCTTAAATGCATTACACAGTTCTCGACTGTTAGCATTCCCATCTTGAGAGCGACAACACCTGTTCTCTGTCTATCATACAGGGAGCCAGGTGTTGGCAAGCGATGCTTACATTAGTATATTCTGCATCTACAATTTCACAATTTTGTTTCAGGATAATATGAGAGTGTGGACGAAATACTGAACAAATACGAACAGACAAGAAAATTGTTTAGTGACCTTACAAGGCAGAAATAAGATTCAATCTTGTTTCGAACGCGCGTCTGTATTGATTACAGAATTCTCATGAAACAAATCTCCTAAATCTATATCTGTATTAAATTACATAACTTTAATTGTTGCCATGAAAGTCTCCATAACCATTCAGACGCTTCTGCCACCTGAAGGGGAAACTTTAAAATCTCAACAAAAAATATGTATGTACGTAAATATGTAGGGGAAACTCGGAAAATTTGGCAATATGGGAAATTTGGCAATATTCTTGTATTTCTTCTATTGCCAAATTTCCTCCAGAGTTTTAGGAAGTTCAATGACACGATCATAGAGTGCGACATCTGAGTGTCCTTTCCGTTTTCGTTTCATTCGAATCCGCGCATTATAGTGGCAGATATTGTTACTAATAGAAAGAAGTGTTGAATACTTCCTGTTGACGTGGTGGTTGTGTGGACGTGTGTATACAAAGTATTGTTCATTACCTACGTTTGTTTGTGCATTATATATCAAAAGCTGAGATTCCATATTATAAGGTAAACCATTTATATAATTAATATTTTCTGTTAATAACTCATCAGGCCTTAGCTCGTTTTATGTTCTTCTTAGCAAAAAATGTCTTCTACAGGGTAGTGTGAATTAGCCATTTTCCTTTATAGTGATATATTGCTGCTCTCTTTGAACAAGAATGTGTACTCGATGGTAAAATTTAAGAGTAGGGACGTATCAGGAATTTTTAGTCTTCAATGCAGCACTGTGTGTGGTGTGTTGCAGATATGCCAAGGGAACGAGGACATTATTCTGAAAAATATTCCAAAGATGATTTGCGGGCTGCGGTTGGGAGTGTTTTGAAAGTTAGATGGTCGACTTATAGGGCTTCTAAGAAGTACAATGTGCCCTTCAACAACTTAAAGAGGTTTCTGTATGCATCCTGAGGACCCGATGGTGCTGTTTTTCCCAAGAAAGGAAGACCCCTAGCTCTAACCGTTGAGGAGGAGCAAAAACTGGTGACATATGTAATCAAAATGCAAGAACTTAGGTTTGGGCTATCGACAACAGAAATTAGAAGACAACCTTTCAATATAATTAATAAGAGTGGTCGGAAAAATCCATTCAATTTCTTTTCTTGCTTTTGTTTTGTGTTTATAGTATTTAGTGATTTCTTGCCCCAGTAAATTAAGTCTTATAAACCTTGTACCACTGTTTTATTTTGAAAAATGTATTTTTTAATCGTATTGCCAAATTACCCCTGTGCTATTGCCAATTATTCCAATCTGGAAACGTGTAACTTGTTATTTATTAGTGTGTTATGTGTAAAGTAATTTAGATTTGAAGAATTTCTTTCAGAGGTTTATTGGGATTTAATGTTTAAATATATTCCATAATGGAGGAATATTTAATTTCAGAATATGTAACTACAAACTGTGTCAAAACATAAAGTATTGCCAAATTAGACGAGTTTCCCCTATGTGTGCATGCACAGTGTTCTGCCCAAGAGCAGGTCTTTAACTGCAAACCCAGCATTTTTCATTCTTCCCAAATTCTTTCTTTCCTCTTAATCTCCCCATAATAATACATTAACGTTGTCTATCAGGTGATACCGAACTTCTCCCGTTCACCATTCCTGATATGTACCATATGTATATTATATTAATACTAACTAGTCCCCTACAAATATAGAAAATTAACAAATTAGGCCTACACGAAATAAAAGGAATCAGTCACTGCACTCACACACCTACTGGCACTTATCCCAGAAATAGTTTCATATGTGTAGATATATTGTGCTAGATCGTGCGTATTTGCTTGTTTTCCGCACAGAACCAATACGCGGTAAGTGTGAAATACCACATTCAGTATTCCCAACGTAACACACATAACAATTTCCCTCTTCTTACCGCTTAAGCGCGACATTCATTTTACTGCTTTAGGCTTTTAACATATTATTTTTTGAGACGTTTAACATAGCGATAATTATAAATTTGAAACTTACCACTGCAATTTCACCTAAATTGCAATGTTAATTATTGTTTTTAAATATTTGAAAAAATTAAGTAAATTCTACTACTCCACGAAACTTATTGCATTCCTGATACAAGTAACATTAGGAAGCCGTGAAAAAATCAACAAGATTCCAGATGCCGATGTTATTACTGCAATATGTTATATAAATAATAGTGTTAAAATATTAAAATGAAAAATAAATCATTACATAACCTTACCGTCTGTTAAAAGTTCGCATTTATAGACTGGGGGAAAAAAAAGACAGACGTATATCACGGCCTGCTGGAGTATAGTAAACACAGAAAACATTTTATAGCAACAATGTTGAAGAAAGATATTTTGGTTTTCCGAAGTTGCCGTCATTAAACAGAAACCAAGATGGAGATTTCATTGCAAGTAATTAGAAATTCGTCTTTCAGGTATGTAATAAACGATCTTCGCACAAAATAATGTACGATACATGAGCGGTATGTTTGTTTTCATGTTCTCGGAAATTAAAAAAGCTTTTTCAATCTTTTCCTCGACCATGAAAACATCAACATACCGCTCTTGTTACGCATATTACTATTATATTGTTATTTATGTACAATGAGTGGAGAGGGCGTCTTGCGCGTATAAGACCCTAAATCGGCCTCTGGCTCAAAGCCTGAAATGTCAATAAACAACAACAAAAACAGTGTAAATGTTCGATTATTAAGGAGTCCTCTGAAATTAAGTATTTAGGCATAATTTTCGACAATCATTTAAAATGGAACTAACACATCAATGACTGAATGACTGAATGTTGCATAAGATTTTTGTTTTGTGATAGAATCTCTAAATTTTGCTAAGTTTGGAGGAACAAACTTCGCTACAAATGCGATACTTTTGAATTGTCGGGCGATTGGATCAAAAAGTTCGGTGCTAGAGCGGACTCTGTCAGGCTGTAGTGATAACTGCATTAAGACGTGCATAATTTAATCAGGGACAGCAGAAGCTTGTCCACGTTCTCGCAGCCCTGAAATCTCAAGGATTTCAGTAGACGGGTGATGAAGTGGTTAACAGTTCGGCCTCAAAATCAGGATACCCTGGATTAGGCCGCTCTCGGCGCATAATCCTTGCTAAATCTTTTGTGGTCGCCATCCCCTGCCCGCCGGCGGACGCTCGAATTATGCACGGCTCGCTTCCTTCGACCCGGTAAATTGTCGCTGCAAGAACTACGGCGCGTCCCAATCTTCAGAGCCCATAAAGCAGCCGAGGCACTACTTTCATCACAGCCAGCTTGTCGGAAACGGAATATAGAGTGCGAAGGGAGTTCGAATTTCTCCAGGGATATATTTTGTTGACGTCTCATACACAATAAATTCTCTGTGGATTGTCTGTAGGCTTACAACATTACAGGAATCATAACTTATGTATTACACAGAGTTGCGAAATTAAATTTTGGTTCAAGGCTTTTAATATCGAAGGTTGATTTTGATTAATTGTTGGCTTCTGTTGAAGGATCTGAAGTCAGATTTTGCCTATCGATTTTGATTACTTTTTGGCATCTGTTGAAAGATTTGAAGTCAGATTTTGCCTATCGATTTTGATTAATTGTTGGCTTCTCTTGAAAGATCTGAAGCCAGATTTTGCCTATCGATTTTGGTTAATTGTTGGCTTCTGTTGATGGATCTGAAGTCAGATTTTGCCTAACGATTTTGATTAATTGTTGGTTTCTGTTGAAGGATTTGAAGTCAATTTGCCTATCGATTTTGATTAATTGTTGGCTTCTGTTGAAGGATCAGAAGTCAGATTTTGCCTATCGATTTTGATTAATTCTGTGGTATTCGGATAAAGGGGTATAAGTCATTTTTTTTGTCCAGGTGAAATTTTGTTCCCCAGATGAACACACAAGTTAAATTATACAAGTGGGTGTGCAAAAATCAAAGAATACAAGCTGTTGATGTGTTTTGTTTGTGTAGAAAATTATTTATAATAAGGGTTCACAGTTTTATTTTCATTTATCTCTGAACTCATTTTTATGACTTATCTCCCTTTACCCAAACACCACAAAGTTGTTGGCTTCTGTTGATGTATCTGAAGTCAGATTTTGCCTATCGATTTTGATTACTTGTTGGCTTCTGTTGAAGAATCTGAAGTCAGATTTTGCCTATCGATTTTGATTACTTGTTGGCTTCTGTTGAATGATCTGAAGTCAGATTTTGCCTGTTGATTTTGATTAATTGTTGGCTTCTGTTGAAAGATCAGAAGTCAGATTTCGCCTATCGATTTTGATTAATTGTTGGCTTCTGTTGAAAGCTCTGAAGTCAGATTTTGCCTATCGATTTTGATTAATTGTTGGTTTCTGTTGAAGGATTAGAAGTCAGATTTTGCCTATCGATTTTGATTAATTGTTGGCTTCTGTTGAAAGATCAGAAGTCAGATTTTGTCTATCGATTTTGATTAATTGTTGGTTTCTGTTGAAGGATTTGAAGTCAGATTTTGCCTATCGATTTTGATTACTTGTTGGCTTCTGTTGAATGATCTGAAGTCAGATTTTGCCTGTTGATTTTGATTAATTGCTGGCTTCTGTTGAAAGATCAGAAGTCAGATTTCGCCTATCGATTTTGATTAATTGTTGGTTTCTGTTGAAAGCTCTGAAGTCAGATTTTGCCTATCGATTTTGATTAATTGTTGGTTTCTGTTGAAGGATTTGAAGTCAGATTTTGCCTATCGATTTTGATTAATTGTTGGCTTCTGTTGAAGGATCAGAAGTCAGATTTTGCCTATCGATTTTGATTAATTGTTGGTTTCTGTTGAAGGATTTGAAGTCAGATTTTGCCTATCGATTTTGATTAATTGTTGGCTTCTGTTGAAGGATCAGAAGTCAGATTTTGCCTATCGATTTTGATTAATTGTTGGTTTCTGTTGAAGGATTTGAAGTCAGATTTTGCCTATCGATTTTGATTAATTGTTGGCTTCTGTTGAAGGATCAGAAGTCAGATTTTGCCTATCGATTTTGATTAATTGTTGGCTTCTGTTGAAGGATCAGAAGTCAGATTTTGCCTATCGATTTTGATTAATTCTGTGGTATTCGGATAAAGGGGTATAAGTCATTTTTTTTGTCCAGGTGAAATTTTGTTCCCCAGATGAACACACAAGTTAAATTATACAAGTGGGTGTGCAAAAATCAAAGAATACAAGTTGTTGATGTGTTTTATTTGTGTAGAAAATTATTTATAATAAGGGTTCACAGTTTTATTTTCATTTATCTCTGAACTCATTTTTATGACTTATTTCCCTTTACCCAAACACCACAGAATTGTTGGCTTCTGTTGAAGTATCTGAAGTCAGATTTTGCCTATCGATTGTGATTACTTGTTGGTTTCTGTTGAAGGATCGGAAGTCAGATTTTGCCTATCGATTTTGATTAATTCTGTGGTATTCGGATAAAGGGGTATAAGTCATTTTTTTTTGTCCAGGTGAAATTTTGTTCCCCAGATGAACACACAAGTTAAATTATACAAGTTGGTGTGCAAAAATCAAATAATACAAGCTGTTGATGTGTTTTATTTGTGTAGAAAATTATTTATAATAAGGGTTCAAAGTTTTATTATCATTTATCTCTGAACTCATTTTTATGACTTATCTCCCTTTACCCAAACACCACAGAATTGTTGGCTTCTGTTGAAGTATCTGAAGGCAGATTTTGCCTATCGATTTTGATTAATTGTTGGCTTGGCTTCTGTTGAAGGATCTGAAGTCAGATTTTGCCTATCGATTTTGATTAATTCTGTGGTATTCGGATAAAGGGGTATAAGTCATTTTTTTTGTCCAGGTAAAATTTTGTTCCCCAGATGAACACACAAGTTAAATTATACAAGTGGGTGTGCAAAAATCAAAGAATACAAGCTGTTGATGTGTTTTGTTTGTGTAGAAAATTATTTATAATAAGGGTTCACAGTTTTATTTTCATTTATCTCTGAACTCATTTTTATGACTTATCTCCCTTTACCCAAACACCACAAAGTTGTTGGCTTCTTTTGATGTATCTGAAGTCAGATTTTGCCTATCGATTTTGATTACTTGTTGGCTTCTGTTGAAGAATCTGAAGTCAGAGTTTGCCTATCGATTTTGATTACTTGTTGGCTTCTGTTGAATGATCTGAAGTCAGATTTTGCCTGTTGATTTTGATTAATTGTTGGCTTCTGTTGAAAGATCAGAAGTCAGATTTCGCCTATCGATTTTGATTAATTGTTGGCTTCTGTTGAAAGCTCTGAAGTCAGATTTTGCCTATCGATTTTGATTAATTGTTGGTTTCTGTTGAAGGATTTGAAGTCAGATTTTGCCTATCGATTTTGATTAATTGTTGGCTTCTGTTGAAAGATCAGGAGTCAGATTTTGTCTATCGATTTTGATTAATTGTTGGTTTCTGTTGAAGGATTTGAAGTCAGATTTTGCCTATCGATTTTGATTACTTGTTGGCTTCTGTTGAATGATCTGAAGTCAGATTTTGCCTGTTGATTTTGATTAATTGTTGGCTTCTGTTGAAAGATCAGAAGTCAGATTTCGCCTATCGATTTTGAATAATTGTTGGTTTCTGTTGAAAGCTCTGAAGTCAGATTTTGCCTATCGATTTTGATTAATTGTTGGTTTCTGTTGAAGGATTTGAAGTCAGATTTTGCCTATCGATTTTGATTAATTGTTGGTTTCTGTTGAAGGATCAGAAGTCAGATTTTGCCTATCGATTTTGATTAATTGTTGGTTTCTGTTGAAGGATTTGAAGTCAGATTTTGCCTATCGATTTTGATTAATTGTTGGCTTCTGTTGAAGGATCAGAAGTCAGATTTTGCCTATCGATTTTGATTAATTGTTGGTTTCTGTTGAAGGATTTGAAGTCAGATTTTGCCTATCGATTTTGATTAATTGTTGGCTTCTGTTGAAGGATCAGAAGTCAGATTTTGCCTATCGATTTTGATTAATTGTTGGCTTCTGTTGAAGGATCAGAAGTCAGATTTTGCCTATCGATTTTGATTAATTCTGTGGTATTCGGATAAAGGGGTATAAGTCATTTTTTTTGTCCAGGTGAAATTTTGTTCCCCAGATGAACACACAAGTTAAATTATACAAGTGGGTGTGCAAAAATCAAAGAATACAAGTTGTTGATGTGTTTTATTTGTGTAGAAAATTATTTATAATAAGGGTTCACAGTTTTATTTTCATTTATCTCTGAACTCATTTTTATGACTTATTTCCCTTTACCCAAACACCACAGAATTGTTGGCTTCTGTTGAAGTATCTGAGGTCAGATTTTGCCTATCGATTTTGATTACTTGTTGGTTTCTGTTGAAGGATCGGAAGTCAGATTTTGCCTATCGATTTTGATTAATTCTGTGGTATTCGGATAAAGGGGTATAAGTCATTTTTTTTGTCCAGGTGAAATTTTGTTCCCCAGATGAACACACAAGTTAAATTATACAAGTTGGTGTGCAAAAATCAAATAATACAAGCTGTTGATGTGTTTTATTTGTGTAGAAAATTATTTATAATAAGGGTTGAAAGTTTTATTATCATTTATCTCTGAACTCATTTTTATGACTTATCTCCCTTTACCCAAACACCACAGAATTGTTGGCTTCTGTTGAAGTATCAGAAGGCAGATTTTGCCTATCGATTTTGATTAATTGTTGGCTTGGCTTCTGTTGAAGGATCTGAAGTCAGATTTTGCCTATCGGATTTGATTAATTGTTGGCTTCTGTTGAAGGATCTGAAGTCAAATTTTGCGTCTCACGTATGAAAAATTGTCTATAATGATCAAGAATTGCAGTATTTATAACTATGGACCGGATTTTTATGTAATATCTAGGTGAAATATGTACTTATTTATGTAGGAAAAATAAGCTAAATATGTATCAAAATATGTAAAATCATGAAAATATTTAATACCAATATCTGTCAGGTATAGGATAGATAAGCCTTTCCACTTGTGATTTCATAGGGCACCCGACTTTTTTACCGCACACTTGACACATTACTATTTTTCCATCTGTAGTGAAAGCTTCGTCCATCGCAATCCATGATTTTATTTTTGTCGGTAGGGTTGAAAATACGAGGGCCATTTTACTTAGTTAAAAGCAGTAGATAAACTCACTTGCACTTTATATTGTAAGTACTAAAACTAGAGAACTAAGTGAAATGAATGACACGACAGTACTGCAAGCACTGTTTCGCTTTACTGGATTAGGAGAAAATAAGAGGAGATGTGGGACACATGCATTTTAGCTGCTCCCTGTGAAAAACTAAGTACGTACTGAAATCTCAAACTATAAAATCAAATTAAGAAGTATATAATACAAGTTGTCTTATGCCTGCTACGCAATAAGAATATATAAATTTAAATTTACAATTTTTCAATTTTTATAAAATCCATACATAACTTTTTAAATTCAATACAAAAACTATTAGAATTGATAAGATTAAGATATTTAAACATAAATTTGTTATATATTCTTGGGCCTAAATTACTACTATGATTAGTATTGCATTTTGGTTCAAACAATCTTAAAGAATTCATACCTTTTGTTTCATAACTATGAGAATACAATTCAAAATTAATTCGATTTTTATGTATGAATTTTATTAATACAATATAATAAATTTGTCTTATGTTACCAAGTACATTAAAGTCTAAAAACAGTTTCTGAGATGGAAAATCAGTAGGTTTATGAAGACATATTTTAATTATTTTGTTCTGTAATAAATAAAGTGGATTAACGGGACACTCAACTATATTTTGGAACTTTTTTCCTATTTGACCAATTTTTTTCAAATTTGGAGAAAAAGTTTAATATACACATGGAAAGTAACATGCAAAATCTCAGCTCATTAGATCCAATACTTTTCAAAATAAAAAAATATTTCAATGTTTAATCAATCATTAATTATAATATCACTTTTAATTATCATTTTTTATTTTTTGGCTTTGTGCATTTGACTGTGACTCCTCAATGAATAGGGGAAGAATTCTGCGTATTGATTTAGTTCTGTCACGTAAATTAGTGTAGAAATTTAATTTTTCATTTTCATGACACTTTTTCTCCAATTTTTAAGTTGAGCGTCCCCTTAAAATTTGATTTAAATAAGTTACCCCATCCTATAATTCCATACATAATTACCGATTGAAATAAAGTTAAGTATATTGTGCGTAATAAACTTATTGACAAGTAATTTCTCAATAAAACAACATTATATATTATTTTACGTAATTTCTTACAAAGGTAATTAATGTGTTGTTTGTACTACAAGTTTAAAATTAAAGAGATGTTAATTGGATTTTTCATAGCAACATGGAACTTTATAATACAGTTAGGGTCTATCTCAAAACTTTAAACTTAGAGTTGTTTCCCTTTTGAACTGGCCCGTCATAAATGTAAGCCCTTTAATAATTAAGAACTGAATGTATACAGAATGACAACATGTGTATTTTCTTAAAAAAAATATCGTGACCCATCATTATAGTGTGACAGAGAAATAGCTTCGTAGTAAGCTACGTTGTCGCAAACAAGTTGCAGAACTTCTGTATACTGAAATTGTAGTAATTGAGTTTCAATAGAAATATTTTCTGAAAGTTGTTTCAGGAAAGGAACCAAATCATATTAACGAGAAGTTTTCTGTGTTTGAAGCAGAGTTGTCTATAGATCCGATATAACTGTAGAATGCCTTTACTTCCCTTTTACTGCTTTGCGAGAAACTCATCAGACCATAAAATCTGGATCTTAAGTTTAAATGTGAAAATATCATGGTATAATAATTGACTACTTCCATGTAGGAAACTTACAGTCAATCTGTAAGCGTTTGATTTTTTATATAAGCTGTAGAAATGGAGGCATTGACCTCCCTCACAGAACACTTGAACAATACTCAAGTCTGATCCCAAGGTACTCCACTATTCCTCCGACGCTGTTACTGCCAATATTTATGAGAGCTTTGACTTCCTCTTCCCTACAAACCTGGGAAGAAAGTACGCTCATTTCAGATTTTTTATAGTTCTGTGAACTTTAGCAATACTGTGCAAAGTAAGATATGGCTCTAGGAATAGGTTAAATTATGCAATGTGCACATTAAATTCAAACTATGGAATATGTTACGAATTTAAAGTTTGAGGAAAAACTTAGACATTTATAGGCGCTCATATTGTTTTATTTAATTACATACCATATCCCTTCCTATTTACAGATGTGATAGACATACCGTATTTACTTGCGTACTGAACCTCTAATCTTCCTCTTTTTAAATGCAAAAAGGTATGAGGGTGGGTTATATCAGCATATGTAAAAAGTTAGGTAACAGTAGGCCAAAATAGGGGAGACTCGTCCAATTTGGCAATATTTGTATCTTAACACAGTTTGTAGTTACATATTCTGAAATTAAATATTCCTCTATTATGGGATGTATTTAAACATTAAATCCCAATAAACCTCTGAAAGAAAATTCTACAAATCTAAATTACTTTACAAATAACATACTAATAAATAACAAATGACATGTTTCCAGATTTGGTACTTCATCAGGATAAATTGGCAATAGTACAGGGGTAATTTGGCAATAGGATTAAAAATAAATTTTTCAAAATAAAACAGTGGTACAAGGTTTATAAAACTTAATTTACTGGGACAAGAAGTCACTAAACATCATAAATACAAAACAAAAGCAAAAAAAAAAAAAAAAAAAAAAAAAAACAATTGAATGGATTTTTCCGACCACTCTTATTAACCATATTGAAGGGTTGTCTTCGAATTTCTTTTTCCGATAGCCCAAACCCAAGTTCTTGCATTTTGATTGCAAATGTCACCAGTTTTTGATCTTCCTCAACGGTTAGAGCTATGAGTCTTCCTTTCTTGGGAATGACAACGTCATCGGGTCCTGAGGATGCATACAGAAACCTCTTTAAGTTGTTAAAGGGCACATTGTACTTCTTAGAAGCCGTATAAATCGACGATCTATTTTTCAAAACACTCCCAACGCAGCCCGCAAATCATCTTTGGAATATTTTTCAGAATAATGTCTTCGTTCCTTTGGCATATCAGCAACACACCACACACAGTGCTGCATTGAAGACTGTAAAAATCCCTCATACGTCCCTACTGTTAAATTTTACCATCGAGTACACATTCTTGTTCAAAGAGAGCAGCAATATATCACTATAAAGGAAAATGGCTAATTCACACTACCCTGTAGAAGACATTTTTTGCTAAGAAGAACATAAAACGAGCTAAGGCCTGATGAGTTATTATCAGAAAATATTAATTATATAAATGGCTTACCTTATAATATGGAATATCAGCTTTTGATATATAATGCACAAACATACGTAGGTAATGAAAAACACTTTCTTTCAGTATTTGTATACACACGTCCACACAATCACCACGTTCACAGGGAGTATTCAACACTTCTTTCTATTAGTAACAATATCTGCCACTATAATGCGCGGATTCGAATGAAACGAAAACTAAAAGTACACTCAGATGTTCCACTCTGTGATCGTGTCATTGAACTCCTTAAAACTTTGGAGGAAATTTGGCAATAAAAGAAATACAAGAATATTGCCAAATTTCCCATATTGCTAAATTTGCCGAGTTTCCCCTATAGAAATTAGTTTAAAAATAATTCTAAATAGAGCTACAGTATTTTATTGACAAATTGGCGTACTTAACTTTTTTTTCTTTTTTTCGAAGTTGTAGTGGCAAGTTCTTCTTTTTGATTCTTCCAGTACGGAATCATATTTATTATTGATTTTTTTCCGGTACCGAAGCTTATTTATTAATTATACAATACTATCTTTTCCTGGAATTTATATCTTTGCTTTCATGATTTTATAAGAGAAAATGTGGATAAATATTGTAGTAGATCAACCATTCATGATTACGGCACTAGGTCATGTTATGATTTGAGTTTTAAATATTGTCGCACTGCCAGAGCACTGAAAAGTTGGGAAATTTGTGAATAACATTTTTTAATGCCTTACCTGTTAATGCCAAATGTTGGTCTTCCTTATTTTAAAAAAAGTTCTTTTAAAGTAGTTAACTCATCAGGCTTTTTACACTGTTGACGAGTTCTTTAATGTGGAGGTGAATGATCTTGTCTTTTAATTTTTAATTAACTAATTTTTAATTTTTATGTTTTCTTTTAACGAAGCCTTTTGTAATTTCAATTATTAAATGGCCAATTATTATTATTAGTATATTATTATTATTATTATTATTATTATTGACATAATTAGGAACATACTAGGCCTATATAAAATCCGAGGTGTACTCTCAACAACAATAAAATAATAATAATAATAATAATAATAATAATAGTAGTAGTAATATCTTTCTACTAAGTAATAGGTTTATAGAGAATTTGAGAAAAATAAGTGAAAATATTTGGAAAATTGAGAATTGCCCTACAAATTTTTTCTCACTTCATTCATTACTTTGTATAAAATATAATCTAAGCCGTTACGAAAGTGGGGCAAAATGGAAATAGTAATTTTATCTGAGAAACTTTACAATCATAGGTGTAGTTGTTCAATGCAAGTTGCCTTCTCAACATTATTATTCGAAAAGACAAGTATAAACATGAGAAATACATTTCTCTTTATTAAAGAACTATATTTACTAGACTGTGAAGAAAGAAACTGAAGAGTAGAATGAGAAATGAAGTGAATGAATTGAGAAAATGGTAACGAAATTAAGGATGGATATAGTAATATGCGTTACAAGAACGGTATGTCGAAGTTTTCATGTTCGAGGAAAAGTTTGAAAAAGCGAAACGTAGTTGAGCTTTTTTAATTTCCGAGAATTGAAAGAAAACATACCGCTCGTGTATCGTACATTATTTTGTGCGAAGATCGTTTATTACATACCTGAAAGAGGAATTTCTAATTACTTGCAATGAAATCTCCATCTTGGTTTCTGTTCAATGATGGCAAATTTGCGAAACAAAAATATCTATCTTCAACCTTGTTGCTATAAAATGTTTTCTGTGTTTGCTATACTCCAGCAGGCCGTGATATACGACTGTCTTTTTTTCCCCCCAGACTATAAATGCGAACTTAAAACAAACGGTAAGGTTATGTAATGATTTATTTGTCATTTTAATATTTTAACAATATTATTTATATAACATATTGCAGTAATAACATCGGCATCTGGAATCTTGTTGATTTTTTCACGGCTTCCTTAATGTTACTTGCATCACGAATGCAGGAACTTTAGTGGAGTTGTAGAGTTTACTTAATTTTTGCAAATATTTAAAAACAATAATTAACATTGCAGTTTAGGTGAAATTGCAGTGGTAAGTTTCCAATTTATAATTATTACTATGTTAAACGTCTCTAAAAATAATATGTTAAAAGCCTAAAGCAGTAAAATGAATATGGCGCTTAAGCGGTAAGAAGAGGGAAATTGTTATGTGTGTTACGTTGGGAATACTGAATGTGGAATTTTAGACTTTCTGCGGATTGATTTTGTGCGGAAACCAAACAAATACGCACGATCTCGCACAATATTAATAAATTTCCATGAGGTTTTTTTATAAATTTTTAGTAATCTATTGTAATTGCTATATACGAAGACATGTTACAAGTCATTATTGCAACTTTACTCTTCTATTCGATAAACTGCCTTTCGAACGTTCCTATCACATCTCTCTACTTTCCCACTTACACAATTCTTTTGTATTTTTTATCTTATCATTCTTTACTTTATCACTTACGATTTCACTATGATTCTTCGTGTAAGTTTCAACTTAGATATTCAGAACTGTTATTTTGTTTTAACTTCGTCTTCCTTCTATTCTGCAGTACAAGTCGATATGAGTCTTGTGAATGATATATTATGAATTCTAATCGTACTGTCAGAAGACATGAATAAATCATGCCGTATCATACCACTCAGAGTTCCAGAGAATC
The DNA here is from genome assembly GCF_040183065.1 of Periplaneta americana. Taxonomy (NCBI): domain Eukaryota; kingdom Metazoa; phylum Arthropoda; class Insecta; order Blattodea; family Blattidae; genus Periplaneta; species Periplaneta americana. The sequence goes on from NC_091129.1 coordinate 158,618,704, forward strand.
GGGTTGTCTGTGCAGTTTGCTTCACACGCTTTTCTAGTAAATGTTATATATGTAATGTTCTGACATCAAAACAGTTGAAGGTAATCACCTGAAGAATCATTGAAGGGCTTACAAAAATTAAGTTTCTTAATTTAATCACACGTAGGACTAATCTTAATCTACTCGTAGCTACATTTATTTATACCAGAAGTGAAATACATAATGAAACAATGACAAAAATATTAAAGTCATACTTAAATATAAAAATCATTTTCATGCACATTAACAAGCTTAATGAAATATTAACTAAACATGATACATAATTTATTTACAATTCATATCCTAATGCTACTTTATGATAGGCCTAAATGACAATTTATATACACAGAATAACCTCTAAAAATCGGCTGACACTCACAAATCGATTTCATAGAAAAGTATGTCATTCTTAATACTTACTTACTTACTTACAAATGGCTTTTAAGGAACCCGAAGGTTCATTGCCGCCCTCACATAAGCCCGCCAGCGGTCCCTATCCTGTGCAAGATTAATCCAGTCTCTATCATCATACCCCACCTCCCTCAAATCCATTTTAATATTATCCTCCCATCTACGTCTCGGCCTCCCTAAAGGTATTTTTCCCTCCGGTCTCCCAACTAACACTCTATATGCATTTCTGGATTCGCCCATACGTGCTACATGCCCTGCCCATCTCAAACGTCTGGATTTAATGTTCCTAATTATGTCAGGTGAAGAATACAATGCGTGCAGTTCTGTGTTGTGTAACTTTCTCCATTCTCCTGTAACTTCATCCCTCTTAGCCCCAAATATTTTCCTAAGCACCTTATTCTCAAACACCCTGAACCTATGTTCCTCTCTCAGAGTGAGAGTCCAAGTTTCACAACCATACAGAACAACCGGTAATATAACTGTTTTATAAATTCTAACTTTCAGATTTTTCGACAGCAGACTGGATGATAAGAGCTTCTCAACCGAATAATAACACGCATTTCCCATATTTATTCTGCGTTTAATTTCCTCCCGAGTGTCATTTATATTTGTTACTGTTGCTCCAAGATATTTGAATTTTTCCACCTCTTCGAAGGATAAATCTCCAATTTTTATATTTCCATTTCGTACAATATTCTGGTCACGAGACATAATCATATACTTTGTCTTTTCGGGATTTACTTCCAAACCGATCGCTCTACTTGCTTCAAGTAAAATTTCCGTGTTTTCCCTAATCGTTTGTGTATTTTCTCCTAACATATTCACGTCATCCGCATAGACAAGAAGCTGATGTAACCCGTTCAATTCCAAACCCTGCCTGTTATCCTGAACTTTCCTAATGGCATATTCAAGCGCGAAGTTAAAAAGTAAAGGTGATAGTGCATCTCCCTATTCTTAATTTAAATTGATTAACCGTTCGGCAATCCCTGACATCTCGAGGTAAGGAGTTCCATAGGCAACAAACTGACACTGTGAAAGAAGATGAATAGAAAGAGGTACGGTGACGAGGAATGGATAATAAGGCCTGATGTTGATTCTGTAACGTTGTAAGACATTCAAAGCGAGTTCTCAGATATTTTGGAGTAGAAGTAAACAATATTCTAAACAGAACAGACAAAGAATGTGCTATTCTACGTTCCTTTAGGCGGACCCAAGAAAGAACTTCAAAAGATGGCGATATATGATCAAATTTGCGAGTATTTCAGATGAAGCGGACACACATATTATGAACACGTTGTAGTCTTTCAACTAAATTGATAGTTATATTTGTCAAGAGGGAATCGCAGTAATCAAAATGGGGCATCACTAGCGATTGAATAACGTTTCTTTTTTTATGGAAAGAGGCAGACAGTTTCGCAAGTGATTTAGTGAGTGAAGCAATGAAAATATTTTCTTACAAATGTGAGTTACTTGACTATTCCAGTTTAGATCTCTGTCCATTAATAATCCAAGATTTTTTTACAGTGTCGCTATACTTAATAAACGATCCATTTATTGACAGTCTTGGTATAGTTTTGTCGTCAATTGTCATTGTGGCAAGCATGAATACTATTTCCTTTAGTGCTGAATGCTGAAATTGTGAGTGTGTTTGGTAGATGAACCAAATGTTCGCATTTTAGTTATTTCGAAACAATAGCAGTTAAGAAACATGTTAAAGCAATTATCCTTGCATCAAACATAGATAATTCCTGGACCAAATGAGAAAGTTTCTATAGCAGCATCATACAAAACAATGTCTTAATGTTGCTACACATTTCACAAAATCAACATTTCAAAATCTTCAAGTAACCATGGCACAGTACTAAAAGTTGGAATGGACAACGGACCTAGAATTACAACCTGTGGATAAAGAGGCAATAAGATATTATTAAATGTTTACATTTATTATAAAAGTGGAAGTGGGACAGAAGTGAAAACTTGCTGGGTTTGCAAGAAACTGAGGCAGAGGAAGTGTACTAATGTAAGAGCCGTTATGGTAAGCCAAGGTACAAGAGTAATGGCCAGTTTCTCCAACAAATGTTTAATTTGGCCTAACTAGTGTTAAATTAACAGTCTGTTTATTTTTAACGTTTTGTTAATTTATTTTCCAATTCTTCAATATCGTTTTGTTTAAAACAACCAACACTTAACTAAAGCAGTCGTTAACACTATTTTAACCACTCAATAGCAGTTGGTAATGATATTGCTCATGTAAGGCACTTTATTATTGGCTGATATTATTCTTTAAATTCTGTAATGTAGAGTAAATCATGAAACACGTATAAAATCATAACCTGATACAGTAGGCTATGGCCGATAAAGAAGAAGACAAATGAATATTGAATAGTAATACTTTACTTTACTTACTGGCTTTTAAGGAACCCGGAGGTTCATTGCCGCCCTCACATAAGCCCGTTATTGGTCCCTATCCTGAGCAAAATTAATCCATTCCCTATCATAATATCCCACCTCCCTCAAATCCATAGAATAGTAATATTATTACAAAGTGAGGTTATAGTACTAATGCTAATAGATGATTCTCAAAGAAATGACTTTTGCTGAAAACTTTTTAATTTAATACTCACTGTGTATTTTGAAACACTATTGACATTGGCTATAGTTAGTTGAAAAGAGCCAGTATCATAGAATCAAGAGTAAATAGTAGATGCTGAATTGGAGTAAGTGGTCTATTTGTTTGTGGGATATTCAAGTAAGGTTTCTTGTAAAATTTTGCGGCCTACTTGTTTTGAAAATGTATAGTGTCACAAATTGAGTGTCATGCATAGTATATAAATCATCATTCCTAGTTACCATTAGTGATCCCACATTTTCTAAATATTCAATTTATAATAGCTCAGTATCAAAATAAGCAACCAGTATGATAGCAAAAGAGACTCTGTTGAAATTGTAACAACAAACCTGAAACGTACGACAGACGAGCATCCTGAACTAAACCCTGGACAAATTTTGAGAAATGAATGTACCTTTGAAGTTCCTTCTCGTATTTTAACACTGCTACCGAAACATGAAAATTTGAAAAAAGCTATAAGGAAGAAAAGATGAAAAGATCTACCAGTTAATCCAATACCGCTAACACAAATTCAGGAGATTCCAGAGAGATTAAAAAAAGAAAATCACCATAGCTGTGAGTCACATATCGGTTGGAGATGGTGACTTCTCAGAGCTGTGATTTTGGAAGTATAGTCACAGTCGGAACCAGCAACAAGCTTGTTACAGCTACAATATCACAGGTCCTCAAATCACACTCCACTACTATGAAGAATATCCCAATCATGTCGCTACTGAAAATCGCCACTGCTAAATGTAAAATATCGCGTATCACTAGCGAAGTACTCGTTTCATTTATGCTGGTTCATCACAGGATTCTCATCCTCGTCCTTGAATTACTGGAGTAAGAAAATTGAGAGAGGAAGGAAGCTAGCATGTTTCACTTAACTGATCTGCAAATGGGATTTACTCAGCAGAGCGCAGACGAAGGAATGAAGTCTGTTTCTCGGAACGCAATATTGGATTTTCATCCTTATATGACATAAAAGTGCAGAAAAACAAGCGGACATCAAAGTATATATCATAGCCTGCTTAGTCGTGAAGCTAAAGGTTATAAATATATTTTTACAGAGTTCTCAATCTTTTTGTAAGCCAAAACGACGTATACAATAATGACGCAGTCTTTTATGATTGTTTACACGTAGAAATGAGATCTATTATTTTTAGCATATAGCATACAGTTTTCAGCTCAACATATAGGCTTACAGCTCTTTTTAACTAGAGCTTATAATGTGATATGGCGATAATTAAGTATTGTGTAAATAAGAATAGCGGTAGAAATTTAAGTATTCGAAAGAAACCTGCCTCATAGTTACTTCAACTTCCAGTCTTTAAGGTGAGCGTCACTCTAACGACCTGTCTTACGCGTAATGTATGTATGTATGTATGTATGTATGTATGTATGTATGTATGTATGTATGTATGTATGTATGTATGTATGTATGTATGTATTAACACTACAATTGGGTATACACCCGGTGGCAGTGATATATAATATACAATAATACCATTACAATTATACAATAATTACAGCAATAAAAGAAAAATAGAAAAGTAAAATAATACTTACTTACTTACTTACTTACTGGCTTTTAAGGAACCCGGAGGTTCATTTCCGCCCTCACATAAGCCCGCCATTGGCCCCTATCCTGAGCAAAATTAATCCATTCTCTATCATCATATCCCACCTCCCTCAAATCCGTTTTAATATTATCTTCCCATCTACGTCTCGGCCTCCCTAAAGGTCTTTTTCCCTCCGGCCTCCCAACTAACACTCTATATTCATTTCTGGATTCGCCTATACGTGCTACATGCCCTGCCCATCTCAAACGTCTGGATTTCATGTTCCTAATTATGTCAGGTGAAGAATACAATGCGTGCAGTTCTGTGTTGTGTAAATTCTCCATTCTCCTGTAACTTCATCCCTCTTAGCCCCAAATATTTTCCTAAGAATCTTATTCTCAAACACCCGTAGTCTCTGTTCCTCTCTCAAAGTGAGAGTCCAAGTTTCACAACCATACAGAACAACCGGTAATATAACTGTTTTATAAATTCTAACTTTCAGATTTTTCGACAGCAGACTGGATGATAAAAGTTTCTCAACCGAATAATAACAGGCATTTCCCATATTTATTCTGTGTTTAATTTCCTCCCGATTATCATTTATATTTGTTACTGTTGCTCCCAGATATTTGAACTTCTCCACCTCTTCAAAAGATAAATTTCCAATTTTTATATTTCCATTTCGTACAATATTCTGGTCACGAGACATAATCATATACTTTGTCTTTTCGGGATTTACTTCCAAACCTATCTCTTTACTTGCTTCCAGTAAAATTCCCATGTTTTCCCTCATCGTTTGTGGATTTTCTCCTAACATATTCACGTCATCCGCATAGACAAGCAGCTGATGTAACCCGTTCAATTCCAAACCCTCTCTGTTATCCTGGACTTTCCTAATGGCATACTCTAGAGCAAAGTTAAAAAGTAAAGGTGATAGTGCATCTCCTTCTAACTATAAATAAATAGATGCAATAAACCTAGGACTATAAATAATGTCACTAAAATATTTAATTTTTAGAAAAAAAAAAGTTCACGTTCCTCAAGTTTACTGTAAACACACGCTTTCCTTATTTCTTTACACGGCCCTAAACTTTTGATGGCGACTGTAACTTCTAGCTGTAATCATTACATTGATATCATTTGATAAATAACATTACATGCAGCAATAAAGCGTTATTGTTGTTGCACCTAACTCTGTGAAATTACTCACTTCGATAAGAAAACAAGGTTAGAATTTTCAATCTCTTCCTCGAGTTTGTTCCTTCATTAGCGATGAGAAGTAACGAAAATTGTGAAACAAGAGAGAGACGAGAAGAGGGCAAGGAGGAATGGGAGATAAGCGATTATCTCGTGAAATAGATTTAAAAGTTAAAGGTACGACGAGTTAGCAATTTTATTGTGTCGCAACTCCATCAATGGAAGGCGCGTTTATAATGAAGTAATATATTAGCTTACTTAATATCAAAGTCTCTGTGTTGGAAACAGAGTCGAAGTCTAGATTTAAAATAGACAATTTGTATCTTACCCTGCCTGTGGAGAAATCATCACTCGGTTGTATCATTTCTTAGGCCGTGGCCGTGTATTTATCTATAGTAATGTCCAGGCTTCGAGACTTGGGACCCGATAAATTAAGTTTACTGTGCATGTAATATAGGTTGTTGACTCGCTGCAGGTAGATAGAGATGTGTTGAGGTAAGAACGTTGCTATTTAGAGTAGAGTACGGTAGTATGAGGAAACACACACATATGTACATTCTGAAAGTAAATACAGCCTACATTAGGCCTACACAATGACAATGTCAAGAGAATGTGAAAAGCATTTATTCTACTGTCTTTTATAAGCATTTGTGTTTTTATTATACACAGTATTAATGGTGGAAATAAACATGTAGCAATTTTAATTTCTTCATTTATCCTATTGGTCGTCTTTAGGAAGTGCAGATATAGTACCGAATTGCAATGTACTACAAGATACATTTCCAGCGTCTCAAACGTAAATCTTTTTCGGTTACCTCCCAAACACAGTTTGTACTGTGAAAAGTTGCGCTCTACGTCGCATGACGAAAAAACCTAACATCATTGCAGTCTCTAAGAGACAGTCCTTTATTCTCGGGTGACTCTATGTCCACTAATTTGCTGTTTATATTACACAGTGATCCATATCCGTTATTTTTACGTAAAATTGATTTCCACTTCTGTTTTACACGTTCAGTAACCGGTGTACTTGGTGTCTCATTAATTCTCTGTGTCATTTCCTCAACTAATTTGAGGGCTTCCGGCATCTCTTGCTCTGACTTTTCTAACCGTGTAATAGTTTCAGATACAGTTTGAAAATAGGTTTGTATGAAAATCAAATTATTCGTCAGAACCTTCAAATTCAGAGCGTTTTCCTTTGCGTATTTGTTGTCATTCATTCTACAGTACCCCCACCCACTGTACGCTTTACCACTATACTCAGTACGCCGTTATGCGGATTTCCCACTGAACTGCTCTATCGGGTCCGAAGTCTCGAAGCCTGGTAATGTCGCAAGAGGTCTAAGATTTACCGCTTCGCTCGTGGATTTATTTGGGAAATCTCAGACCTCGAGTGACATTTATTAGGACTATTTCGTGAATAAAATACAAATTTGTATTATTTTTCTCAGGGTTAAGCTTAATTGGAGTGTGAAGTGTTACTCATGTACAGTAATTTGATCGAAACGTATCTGATGAGACGTTTTTGTTTGCATTCTCCTCTCGCAAGTCTTGCGGATGGATGATTCAGTTACACTCAATGCGAAGCAATGATCTCAAGGAGTACAGCGTTGCAACACGTTACATTTCGTATTGTCAAAACTGTTGGATATGTCAAAAAACTTATTTGACAAAATTTGTTCGCATTGACGTGATCTATTACGTCTGTAAATTAAGGTAATAGGTCCTCTTTCACTTTGTATGTAAAAAAAAAACTTCCGAAAATTCTAAAATTTATGATGGAGATCTAAGTAGTTCTGTACCCTGTTTCTTTTGAGGCTTATAGCGGGTAAAGCACAGTCTGAATTCATAAATATTTATATTCCTCAGGAATAAATTCTGAATACTGAAAGATAGATAGATAGATAGATAGATAGATAGATAGATAGATAGATAGATAGATAGATAGATAGATAGATAGATAGATGGATGGATGGATGGATGGATGGATGGATGGATGGATGGATGGATGGATGGATGGATGGATGGATGGATGGATGGATGGATGGATGGATGGATGGATGGATGGATGGATGGATGGATGGATGGATGGACGGACGGACGGACGGACGGACGGACGGACGGACGGACGGACGGACGGACGGACGGGTGGGTGGGTGGGTGGGTGGGTGGGTGGGTGGATGGATGGATGGATGGATGGATGGATGGATAGATAGATAGATATGATAGGGATCTAAGTAGTTCTGGACCCTGTTTCTTTTGAGGTTTATAGCGGGTAAAGCACAGTCTGAATTCATAAATATTTATATTCCTCAGGAATAAATTCTGAATACTGAAAGATAGATAGATAGATAGATAGATAGATAGATAGATAGATAGATAGATAGATAGATAGATAGATGGATGGATGGATGGATGGATGGATGGATGGATGGATGGATGGATGGATGGATGGATGGATGGATGGATGGATGGATGGATGGATGGATGGATGGATGGATGGATGGATGGATGGATGGATGGATGGATGGATGGATGGATGGATGGATGGATGGATGGATGGATGGATGGATGGATAGATAGATAGATAGATAGATAGATAGATAGATAGATAGATAGATAGATAGATAGATAGATAGATAGATAGATAGATAGATAGATAGATAGATAGATAGATAGATAGATAGATAGATAGATAGATAGGGATCTAAGTAGTTCTGTACCCTGTTTCTTTTGAGGTTTATAGCGGGTAAAGCACAGTCTGAATTCATAAATATTTATATTCCTCAGGAATAAATTCTGAATACTGAAAGATAGATAGATATATAGATAGATAGATAGATAGATAGATAGATAGATAGATAGATAGATAGATAGATAGATAGATAGATAGATAGATAGATAGATAGATAGATAGATAGATAGATAGATAGATAGATAGATAGATAGATAGATAGATAGATAGATAGATAGATGGGTGGGTGGGTGGGTGGGTGGATGGGTGGGTGGGTGGGTGGGTAGGTAGATAGATAGATAGATAGATAGCATTTATTGGTTCATAATAAATTATACAAACTCATGTACACAAGATCCTTCGCACGAGCCCGTAATACATAATACATAATACATAATACCTACTAATAATAAAATAGTAAAACAACAGTTATTATTATTACTACCGTTATCATTATCACCATTAGGGCCTACAACTAATCTAACTTCATACCAAATTTCACAAAAATAATAAAATGAAATAAATGTAAGATATGAAAAGAAAAAAAAACACAGTGAAACATATATAAACAATTCAATTCCTTATTCAAACTGCACCAAATAATCCAACTAATACAATATAAAGGTAATACATAAAAAATAAACATACACGCGCAATAAAATACAAATAGAAAAAAAAGACCCAATAAATACAAAAAGAACATTATCCCCTAATTATCTCATTCATACTGAATATTATAGTCGCGACGCTGTTATTCCCGGCGTGACTCCTCCTCTTTGCTTACGTCTTAGGAAGTGAAGGCTCTATAAAGTCTAGATGGTAGTGTCGTCCGCCATTTTTGTTCTTTCGTTGCCGAGCTACCATACGAGGAATCTATTTGCCACACCTTTAAACATTATCATGTCGTAGCTTCTATGATAATAAATCAAACGCACTGTAATTCAGCAAATAATTGAGCGGCAAATAACGTTTTCGTGTCCTTTCTGCGAACGCCAACGAAAGAGCCAAAATGGCGGGCGATTATATTAAGTATTTATCGAGCCTTAATAAATGAATGACGTCTTCACCAGCGAATCACAAGACGCACACGTTTAAATGTAGCTGACCTGCAACGCGATTGGCTGCCGGAAATTAGAGCGACGGGACTATAGAGGCAGAGGTAAGGTCTGTAACTAACGGACCTTGACGGATGCTATCATACATTTTTCTTTTACAATATAATTACAGTTGAAAGTTGTCAATTAATTAGTCTGATGAGTTTTCACTTAGGGCTGGAGATTCTTCTCTTCTGTCGCATCGTCTCATAATATTGACAATATTTCCTCAGTTGTTTATACACGTTTCTCTTTGTTGATTGTCTGATGTGATGCAATTAAAATGTAATTATGCCGTTACATAATACGGGAATCTGTTGACATACTCGAGCACGCTCGCGCATGCGCACGGACGAGTATTACGAACGCTTGCTATCGATTTATTCAATAGCCGTTATTATGGAGGTTGCTGCTTGTAACGAAATTTTGTAGTTTGCAATAGAAGCGAAACCGAACAATAATAATCAAACGGGATTATTAAATTCTTTGCCAGTATTTCATGTCACGTCATTAGTTGAAAGGCGTGGCTAACTCATAACATGGCCAACATTGAACAAGTTTATATTGTTTAACATGAGTTTAATATAGCAATTCTTTTGTTTTTTTAGAAATTTGAACATGTATTTATATTAGGCGATTGTCAAGAAGGCCATGACTAGATCACGATAATCACGCGACTCCAATTCGTGCCGAAGTCTATCTTTCTCGTTAGCTTCGTTGAAAGGGCAGGGCTTGGAACGCAGACCGGGTTTATATCTCGTCATGTCGAAGTGGAATTTGTGCATGAGTGATTTTCTTGAGATAATGCCGCGTTCGTTTCTTTCAAACCCACAAATCTCGTCCATAGGAACGGCGGTTTTGTACAATGCATGGTTTAATTCCAGTTACATCGATTATCGATGTTCCTATGGTTTAATATACAGTGCTGGAACATTTTATAATATTATTAGGAATACGCCTATAGATTCATTCACAGTTTTCTGCCCAAAGACAGGTCTTCCACTGAAAACCCATCATTCTCCAATCTTTCCTATTTTCTGCCTTCTTCTTTGTCTCCGCATATGATCCATATACCTTAACGTCGTCAATCATCTGATATATTCTTTTACCCGGAACTTCTCTCCCGTTCACCATTTCTTCCAGTGAATTCTACGCTTATAGATATTATTATATAAATCTGATGAGAACAATTTTCAGGAATGGCAGTGTCAAGATTGTCAGAATTGGTTTTAGTGTATCTCGGAATAAAGGTCGGTATCGGGACTGGTCATCTGTTTATTTATGATCAATTATTTATATATAAATGTGAATTGTGAATCAATTTTTTATGCTTCAACACTTCATTTAAAGAATAATAATGTAAACATTCTAAATATTGCCGTGTCTCTTTCGTTTGTACGTTGGTTTAAAATTAATATATTTTGTTTAAATCACTCTGAAACACAAAAGATTTTGTTTCCTTAAAGGAATTTATGCAATGCTGAGGATTTCAAGCAAGTTAAAAGACTAGATGAGTTGGGATCAACATATCAATTATGTATGTTGTACATTATCACGTGTAATTTTTCTCCTACGTCAATTTGTTAACCTTTGTTCCCAAATGATTTCTAAAAACTGCATATTACGTTTTTTCAATGGCATTTTACTCTACTGTATTTCATTTTGAGGCAATGAAATTTGTAATAACTAAAGATCTCATTTTCCAGAAGATAGTAATACGTACTTTGTCGTACTCTCAAAGAAGACATGTTGACTGTAATTAAGCTATAGGGATCTTGCAGTGATTATTGAAATTTAAACAAAATATAAAAGATTACTCCTCCAGATTTCAGATTAATCAGTATCCAACCAGGCATATTTATTTACTTGTGCAACTTCTATCTAATTTTTTGAGACAATTGTGAACGTTTGCATTTACCTTTTATTATCTTGTATGATTATGTCTCTACATGGCTATATGATATTATGACAATAAAATAAATAAATATATCAAATGGACAAATTAATCATTCAATCAATCAAACAGCCAACCAACCAGTCAGTAACATAAATCAGAATGCAAAAAGGGTAAGAAAGAGTTGATTAAGGTGCACAGGGATAAGTGGAACCCATAAATTTAATAGTTAAACTTTGACATTTAGGCCTATTAACTTGTTGAATTGAAATTAAAATTTGTCTAAAATTATCAATATCTTACCAAAGTATAGTGAAAAGGAAGAAAAATTACGTTATTAAGTTGAGATCCATGTACGCAAAACATATTTGTCAGCTTATAGGCTACATTTGCCCTCAGTGCTAGTGTACCCTTGTACTTTTCTGCAAAAATTAGAATGTGTGTTGAGGCAAATAGACATGAAAGAACTTTACATTCGGTATAAAATGAGAATTTTATATTTCGGGCATTTAATACACTGCAAATATTTAAATGACAAAATGACACACAAACTAAATACCATTGAAAGAATCAAAGGACACATAGAACGAGAAATTTATATTTTGGGCATTTAATACACTGCAAATATTTAAATGACAAAATGACACACAAACTAAATACCATTGAAAGAATCAAAGGACACATAGAACGAGAAATTTATATTTTGGGCATTTAATACACTGCAAATATTTAAATGACAAAATGACACACAAACTAAATACCATTGAAAGAATCAAAGGACACATAGAACGAGAAATTTATATTTTGGGCATTTAATACACTGCAAATATTTAAATGACAAAATGACACACAAACTAAATACCATTGAAAGAATCAAAGGACACATAGAACGAGAAATTTATATTTTGGGCATTTAATACACTGCAGATATTTAAATGACAAAATGACACACAAACTAAATACCATTGAAAGAATCAAAGGACACATAGAACGAGAAATTTATATTTTGGGCATTTAATACACTGCAGATATTTAAATGACAAAAATGACACACAAACTAAATACCATTGAAAGAATCAAAGGATACATAGAACGAGAAATTTATATTTTGGGCATTTAATACACTGCAAATATTTAAATGACAAAATAACACACAAATTAAATACCATTGAAAGAATCAAAGGACACATAGAACGAGAAATTTATATTTTGGGCATTTAATACACTGCAAATATTTAAATGACAAAATGACACACAAACTAAATACCATTGAAAGAATCAAAGGACAGATAGAACGAGAAATTTATATTTTGGGCATTTAATACACTGCAAATATTTAAATGACAAAATGACACGCAAACTAAATACCATTGAAAGAATCAAAGGACACATAGAACGAGAAATTTATATTTTGGGCATTTAATTCACTGCAAATATTTAAATGACAAAATGATACACAAACTAAATACCATTGAAAGAATCAAAGGACACATAGAACGAGAAATTTATATTTTGGGCATTTAATACACTGCAGATATTTAAATGACAAAATGACACACAAACTAAATACCATTGAAAGAATCAAAGGACACATAGAACGAGAAATTTATATTTTGGGCATTTAATACACTGCAAATATTTAAATGACAAAATGACACACAAACTAAATACCATTGAAAGAATCAAAGGACACATAGAACGAGAAATTTATATTTTGGGCATTTAATACACTGCAGATATTTAAATGACAAAATGACACACTAACTAAATACCATTGAAAGAATCAAAGGACACATAGAACGAGAAATTTATATTTCGGGCATTTAATACACTGCAAATATTTAAATGAAAAAATGACACACAAACTAAATACCAAAGAAAGAATCAAAGGACACATAGAACGAGAAATTTATATTTTGGGCATTTAATACACTGCAGATATTTAAATGACAAAATGACACGCAAACTAATTAAAAACATTCTTTATATTCCTAATAACGTTTGCTTAAGACAAATTGAAAAAATCAAAAGTTATATAGAATCAGAATTTTATATTTGGGACCCGAAACTGTTTCCGCTCAAGAATATATGTGAAGTAGCGTCTAGTAGCATGAACATTCGATAGTTGGCGCCACTTTACAAACTCGCCTTTTTGGTTTACTGGCGTGAGTTACACTTACATTTACCTCGGTTCACCTTACTCGTAATGCAGTTGTTAATGTATTGTTTATGACCTGACTTCGAAGTGAATGAATTAATATGGAATATTTTCATTAAAATGCAATGTATAGACTACTGGCAATATTTTAATGTAAATAAGAGTGCGCCATTTCGGCGTAAATCCATTTGGGAATGAAATTTATTTCGCTGCTCTTTCATGTGGAGTAAATGCATTTTTATTGCCACTTATTACCGTATTTATTTTAATTGAGGTAAAGATATTTTTATTACAAACCAAGGAGACTCAGGAAATCGGTATTAATAGCAGTAGACGCGTCAGTCCTAGCCCGCCGCCTAGAAATAGCTCTAGTACTCATTACTGCTAGATACTAAGCAAAGCACAGTACCACAGTGCGGCCGAAAGTATTACATCGATGGAGAAAATGCATGACCTCGTCGGGAGTCGTACCTTGGACCTTCCGACTTGCAGCACAACGCCTTAATTCGGGACGCTACCCCACGCTTAATTTATTTTCGGTCGTGAGACATAAATGAAGATGGAGAATTACTCAAAACAAAACTATTCAAGCCAAGTTATGCTTTCTTTCCATAGAATTTACACAATATCTGATGTAAGGAACTGAACTTTTATTTTATTGCATCAGTCTACCCAGTCACACAAATCAGACCAGTCTTGGTATTCCCAGGCAATATTCTTGTTCGATTGTCTGATTGAATAAGAAGACATATCCGATTTATGAAGATAAAAACCGCATCGATCGGAGCCAAGTAATACTGCGGTCATTTTATAACATTCCTCGGATATGATGACAAGACCTACCTCATCATCGCTGAATGGTTTTGCACATTTAGCAAAAGATGTGAAATTGCCTATACAAGATGTGACAAATTCTGTACCTAGAGATTTTACCAACGGAGGGACTTTATCTGTCGTTCTTATAGGCGCATCTGGACTAGGGATATTTAAGACGTGAAAGTTTCCATCACAGGTATATGAAATTGTATTCAGTGACATAAAGACACAATTTTTACGCATATAAATAATGTAATAGTAGGGACAGATAAAATAGTAATATGCGTTACAAGAACGGTATGTTAAAGTTTTCATGTTCGAGGAAAGTTTGAAAAAGCGAAACGTAGTTGAGCTTTTTTAATTTCCGAGAACATGAAAACAAACATACCGCTCGTGTATCGTACATTATTTTGTGCGAAGATAGTTTATTACATAACTGAAAGACGAATTTCTAATTAGTTGCAATGAAATCTCCATGTCGGTTTCTGTTTAATGACGGCAACTTCGGAAAACCAAAATATCTTTCTTCAACATTGTTGCTATAAAATGTTTTCTGTGTTTACTATACTCCAGCAGGCCGTGATATACATCTCTTTCCCCCCCCCCCAGTCTATAAATGCGAACTAAAAACAAACGGTAGGTTATGTAATGATTTATTTTTCATTTTAATATTTTAACAATATTATTTATATAACATATTGCAGTAATAACATCGGCATCTGGAATCTTGTTGATTTTTTCACGGCTTCCTTAATGTTACTTGTATCAGGAATGCAATAAGTTTCGTGGAGTTGTAGAGTTTACTTAATTTTTGCAAATATTTAAAAACAATAATTAACAGTGCAATTTAGGTGAAATTGCAGTGGTAAGTTTGCAATTTATAATTATTACTATATTGAACGTCTCTAAAAATAATATGTTAAAAGCCTAAAGCAGTAAAATGGATGTCGCGCTTAAGCGGTAAGAAGAGGGAAATTGTTATGTGTGTTACGTTGGGAATACTGAATGTGGAATTTTAGACTTACCGCGGATTGGTTTTGTGCGGAAACCAAGCAAATACGCACGATCTCGCACAAAACAATTTTACGTCAAAGCTAATGTTATGCAATTTAAAAATTTTCTCGTTTTTCGAGAATGGGCTTTAAAATTTGCTCTTTCCTCTTGTCACCAAAAGAGAAATTGTTATCAAGGTACGTATTATAGGCTACTATTCTCGTAATGTTTGCTGTTCTGATAGTAGCTACAATTTTATGTTTGTAATATTGTTAGTTAAGTCTATCCTGTTTCTTAGGGCAAATATGTTGTTCATTGCGAGTGTGGTGTGTTCCATCGTCTTGGTTCGAGTTGACTCACACGTCCTGAAAATGTTCTACAGAATTATATTTGCGAGCCTTGATTACGAAAGATAAATAATTGCAAAACAAAGTCCATCGCAAGTCCATTTTAAAACCTGAATTCGCTCGCTCCCTCGCTCGCTCGCTCGCTCACTCACTCACTCACTCACTCACTCACTCACTCACTCACTCACTCACTCACTCACTCACTCGTTCGTTCGTACGTGCATTCGTCCGTCCGTCCGTCCATTCATTCATTCATTCATTCATTCATTCATTCATTCATTCATTCATTCATTCATTCATTCATTCATTCGTCAGGCGGAGTTAAGGCCTACAAGTTCTCTTCCACTCAACCAGAACAAACTACTACAAACAATATAAAATAAAATACAATATAATAAACTAAAATAAATACAAAACTCACCTCAATACTGCACCACAATAACAGACGTACTGCTCTGGAACTCAACTCATTATTGCTCACAATAACAGACAATCATCTTACCAGCGAGTATGTGTGTCCTTGAATGGCAGCGCGCGCATTTACTTACTGCTGACTCTGGTTCCGTACACGAGCGTGGAAAGATAAAATGTACACATTGTATATGGTTTTTTTTTTTTTTTTTTTTTTTAATTTTTTAATTTTAACAGGTCCCGGCAATCTCTGACAGGAAATGATTGTAATGTGTTTAAGCAAAGAAATGAGAAACATTTTGTAAAATAGTAATAATAATATTGACTAATATAATTGTCACCAGCAGTGCCAGTATGATTAACAGATGTCCTCTTTTCTACTTAGCAGGGGAAGTTATTAAGAGCGAGTTCAATCATTTAATTCTATCGTGTGTGAATGAATTATACGTCAGTGAATGCTTAGAGAGAGAAAAACGTTTCCATGTAAATTAGTTATTGTATCTTGTACTGTACTGCAGAGTTTCTCAAACTTTGGTCCGCGGACCACCTGTGGTCCGCGAGGTCTGCCCTTGTGGTCCTTCAAAAAGGAAAGAAGAAAATATAAAATTCAAACGAATTCGGTATCACACTATAGCTGAAAATCTCAGAGTTTTAAAATGACACATGGCAGTCGCCTTTCACTTTTTCTCCCAATACTGATATTTTATGCAATGTATTACCCTATCTGTTTACCGACTTCCCACTCTACTGTCAGTGACGAAAGAGGGATTTAAAGCACTATGAACGTGGTGTTTCTCGCCATCTTTTCGCTGCACATCAGGTGATGACATGTGGCTAAGTAAATTGGCATATCTTCCAGATGTATTCTCAAAATTAAACGAACTAAATCTCTCTCTACAAGGTAATTCTTTGACTGTTCTCAAAGCGCATGAGAAAATAAAGATGTTCGAGAGGAAACTTGGTTTGTGAGTCAGATCCGTAAAACAGAGGATATTTTCACAATTTCCAAACCTAGAGTCTTTTTTGTTGAAAAGGATCTCGTTATTGGAAAATAATTATGCAATGACATATGTTCGCATTTCGAAACTCTGAGGTCACAATTTAAAATTTATTTTCCAAGTAAATATGACGAATTTTCATGGGATCGTGATCACTTTCATTGCGATATTGAAAATAACAAACTTTCATTGAATGAAAGAGAACGGTTAATTGAACTCTCGAATGACACCGGACTTAAAATGAAATTTCAAGCGTAAAGTATGGTTAATTTCTGGACCTCATCACAAGTGAAAAGAGAATATAGTGAATTTTACAATGGTGCTTTACAGAATATAATTCAGTTTGCTTTTACGTATCTGTGTGAGAAAGGGTTTTCATCACTAAGTCTAATAAAAACAAAGTACCGAAATCGACTCGATGTATGTGACGATCTCCAACTTAAGCTTACCAGCAAACGTCCAAATAGGCCTATAGAACAACTGTGCAAGAATCGGCAGGCTCATCCATCTCATTAATGTGAGTACCAACATTTTTTTTTTATTTTGTTTAGTTAATAAGTTAAAGATTATCCAAACTCTAACAGCCTTGATTTATTAAAAAACGAAAATGAATTTTTTCTGTGAACATTAACTTAATCAGTTAATACGAATATATAATTAAATGAATTAAATTAATTTTAAATAATTAATTCTCTTTTCAAATATAGATAGACTATACCTTACTTACTTACTTACTTACTTACTTACTTACTTACTTACTTACTGGCTTTTAAGGAACCCGGAGGTTCATTGCCGCCCTCACCTAAGCCCGCCATTGGTCCCTATCCTGAGCAAGATTAATCCAGTCTCTATCATCATATCCCATCTCCCTCAAATCCATTTTAATATTACCTTCCCATCTACGTCTCGGCCTCCCCAAAGGTCTTTTTCCCTACGGCCTCCCAACTAACACTCTACATGCATTTCTGGATTCGCCCATACGTGCTACATGTCCTGCCCATCTCAAACATCTGGATTTTATGTTCCTAATTATGTCAGGTGAAGAATACAATGCGTGCAGCTCTGCGTTGTGTAACTTTCTCCATTCTCCTGTAACTTCATCCCGCTTAGCCCCAAATATTTTTCTATGAACCTTAGTCTCAAACACCCTTAATCTCTGTTCTTCTCTCAAAGTGAGAGTCAAAGTTTCACAATCATACAGAACAACCGGTAATATAACTGTTTTATAAATTCTAACTTTCAGATTTTTGGACAGCAGACTAGATGATAAGAGCTTCTCAACCGAATAATAACACGCATTTCCCATATTTATTCTGCGTTTAATTTCCTCCCGAGTGTCATTTATATTTGTTACTGTTGCTCCAAGATATTTGAATTTTTCCACTTCTTCGAAAGATAAAGCTCCAATTTTTATAGTTCCATTTCGTACAATATTCTGGTCACGAGACATAATCATATACTTAGTCTTTTCGGGATTTACTTCCAACCCTATCGCTTTACTTGCTTCAACTAGAATTTCCGTGTTTTCCCTAATCATTTGTGTATTTTCTCCTAGCATATCCACGTCATCCGCATAGACAAGAAGCTGATGTAACCCATTCAACTCCAAACCCTGTCTATTATCCTGAACTTTCCTAATGGCATATTCTAGAGCGAAGTTAAAAAGTAAAGGTGATAGTGCATCTCCCTGCTTTAGCCCGCAGTGAATTGGAAAAGCATGAGATAGAAACTGGCTTATACGGACTCTGCCGTAAGTTTCACTGAGACACATTTTAATTAATCGAACTAGTTAGGCTATACCTACTGGTATTAAGGGAACCAGGTAGTGATTAGGGGTAAAGAAATAGTATCTTTTATTTTGTGTTTTAAAAAGGTCAAAACTTGCTCTTTAAAACAATATAAATATTGTTGGGGTATTTCTGCAGATAAGCCTTTTAAATGGCCTCTTTAAATTTTGCGGTGTATGTAATTTATATATTCCTCTTTATTTAATCCATAAGTTGATATTTTTCAAACTTAAATGCATTTTTCTCTGAAACATCTTAATCAATTTACATGAAACTTTTACAGTGTTTTCTGCAGCCTGTGTTCTACATAGTAGACCTAAGGGTTTAAGAATATTACACACATAACACGAGCAAAAAAAAAAAAAATATATATATATATATATGCCTTGAAAAAATTGCAAATAATGTTAAATAAATTTCAATATTTTTTCTGTTTCACTAGGAGTGAAATATTTAACTAAATTTTGCTTTAGAATTTACAATATACATTACTAGATAACTTGAAAAAATACAAGGTATATGAGTGAAGATGGTAGCAAGTAATGTGCACCTGAAGGATGAGGTACACTTAGCGAAGAGGGAAATCAGGTTATCAGTTAGGGCCTTTCTTTTGCACTTGGATAAGGAAGTAATTAGTTGTCTTTTATACCACTGAATTCAGAATGATTGATTGTATAAGCATGGAAATTTTTATTCCATTCTGAGCACTGAAAGCCTAGAAATATTGAACTAAGCTTGTGTACTCAAATTTGTTAATTGCACAGGCATCACTACCCACTCCCCTTAAAATATGCAACAAAAATGATAAATTTGCTTTCGAAGGGAACAAGAGTAAGGTGGTCCGCGGAACTATTGCGACTTAAAAAAGTGGTCCCCACTTTAAAAAAAGTTTGAGAAACGCTGCTGTAGAGGATTAGTAAAGTTAGAAGTGAAAAATAAATTAAATCGTGTGAATGAATAGTAAATAAGTAAATGTTCAGTGGTCGTGTGAAGCCTTTTGTGAAAAGGAAACTGTTAGAATATTGAAGGATTCTCCATACCAATTAGTCATTGTGACACTCTGTATAATTGTGAGCTTAGTCGTAGGACGTGACCGGGGAGTGCAGCTCTGTAATTCGCCGTATACCCTTACACTCAATTGCATCACTCATTATCCGCCATGTTACTTGTCAAGTGCATTCACAGCCGTCATCCCCACCGCCCAGTCTTACTGCAGCTGCACTGCGTTGACCTCCCTGTGGGGTTTAGTTGAGGATCTGCATAAGAGGCAAAGCGACACGTTGGGTAAAGGAAATATGCAGCTCGTGTTATTACATGACGAATGATATAACAGGCGGCCACCGGCGTAGCTCAGTGGGATCAGGCGCTTTCCTGTTTTGCTTTTCAGTTGCGCTCGGGTGTGGGTTCGATTCCCGCTTGGGCTGATTAGCTAGTTGGTGTTTTCCGAGGTTTTCCCAACCATAAGCCCAATGTGAGGTAATATATGGTGAATCCTCGGTCTGATTTCTCACTATCACCATTCACAACGACGCTAAATAACCTAACAGTTGATACTTACTTACTGGCTTTTAAGGAACCCGGAGGTTCAGTGCCGCCCTCACATAAGCCCGCCATTGGTCCCTATCCTGAGCAAGATTAATCCATTCTCTATCATCATATCCCACCTCCCTCAAATCCATTTTAATATTATCTTCCCATCTACGTCTCGACCTCCCTAAAGGTATTTTTCCCCTCCGGTCTCCCAACTAACACTCTATATACATTCTGGATTCGCACATACGTGCTACATGCCCTGCCCATCTCAAACGTCTGGATTTAATGTTCCTAATTATGTCAGGTGAAGAATACAATGCGTGCAGTTCTGTGTTATGTAACTTTCTCCATTATCCTGTAACATCATCCCTCTTAGCCTCAAATATTTTCCTAAGCACCTTATTCTCAAACACCCTTAACCTATATTCCTCTCTCAAAGTGAGAGTCCAAGTTTCACAACCATAAAGAACAACCAGTAATATAACTGTTTTATAAATTCTAACTTTCAGATTTTTTGACAGCAGACTGGATGATAAAAGCTTCTCAACCGAATAATAACACGCATTTCCCATATTTATTCTGTGATTAATTTTCTCCCGTGTATCATTTATATTTGTTACTGTTGCTCCAAGATATTTGAACTTCTCCACCTCTTCAAAAGATAAATTTCCAATATTTATATTTCCATTTCGTAAAATATTCTCGTCACGAGACATAATCATATACATTGTCTTTTCGGGATTTACTTCCAAACCTCTCTCTTTACTTGCTTCCAGTAAAATTCCCGTGTTGTCCCTAATTGTTTGTGGATTTTCTCCTAACATATTCACGTCATCCGCATAGACAAGCAACTGATGTAACCTGTTCAATTCCAAATCCTGAACTCTGCTAATGGCATGCTCTAGAGCAAAGTTAAAAAATAAAAGTGATAGTGCATCTCCTTGCTTTAGCCCACAGTGAATTGGAAACGCATCTGACAGAAACTGACCTATACGAACTCTGCCGTATGTTTCACTCAGACACAAAACAGTTGGTACAGTGTCTTTAAATAACCAACTAAAAATATAACAGGTATAACTAGCTGCAGTTCTAGAATAAAGTGTTACCGGAAATATTGGAGTATCGGACGAAAGAGTTTCCAGATATGATCAATAAAGAGTGGAAAAATATGGAAAAACATTCTCGAAAAAAAGTCATTTCTTATTGTTTTTGTTATATTTCTTAGTGTTTTATTTCCTTATTTTATTTATTTGCTTACACATTTTAAAGAAGCAAACTTAACTAGCATAAATATTAGAAGGAGCAAAGATATTTTTATTTTTCGCCTTAACATTTCTTATTTCTGTCGATCATAGTCTTATCTAACAGAAGCATCAATTAACAATTTATTGCATAGTTTTTTTTTTGTGACATTACATGTAAAATTCGTAAAGTATTCACAGGTTATATAAAAGAGCCAAATAACTGACATAGATATTACAGAACAAGTGAACAATACTAATGGTCACTCAGTGTTCTTTCTTTCATAGCGCAGAAATTACAGGAATGTGTCGACAAACAAACAGACAAACGAAGCTTCAGGAAATAAAATTAGTTATTATGAATGTCACAGGAGACATGGGTAATAATATTATTCACGCTATTGTTTCTCACAGTCTTATTCCACGGGATAATAATTAGTTAACAATTTATTACAATATAGTACTCTTTTGTTCATATGATAATCACTTCTATCGCTCTCTGTAATTCCCCCCCCCCCCCCGCTGTTATTTATACTCGCTTTAACATCTTTGGTCATATCGCGAGTTAGTCTTCGGTTGAAATCCGAAGGCCTGTGTACTATTGTTGAGACTGGTTCTATTGTTGTGAACTAGATGGCGACTGTATATGTATTACTGATTTGTTATGAATATGATTTCGGTGATGAATGAGGCCGGTGATATTCAGGAATGTTGTGGCCCGAATTTCCTTACATTTGTCTTACGGTTGAGGAAAAACCCTGAAAAACCTCAACAAGGAAATTCAACCCGACCGGGAATCTAACCCGGGCCCTCTGCGTTAGAGATCATCATGCTGTCCCCTACACCACAGAGGTGGTCCTCTATAAATTGTATCTAATCATTTCGTAAATATTTTAGAAATTGTGTTTCACCACAGTCTAGTTATAGTACATACAGTCACGAAGCTTGAGGTGATTTTTTGCATTTCTTGCGATTACAATGCTCCAAGCGGTTAGTGACTGAGAATACTACGAACAATAGACTGTGCCGGTACTATTTCGCATTGTCTGTGATGAGGGGATAGTAGCGATCCTAGTGGCTAGCAACTAAAGTTCAACTGTCATTGGATGCATATTCCCTACGCGCTGAGCTTCGTGACTGTATGTACTAGACTGTGGTTTCACTATAACCTGCATCATACAAAATATCAATTTCTGTAACAACAACAATGGAACGATGTTGTCTGTACTTTTGATATGTAAACATAACATTATTACCAGGGAACGGATTTATATGGACTAAAAATATATGAAATATGTAAATATATATGTAGTTATTTTTACCAAAATATGGAATTAAATATGGATTTTTACCAAAATATGGAATTAAATATGGACTTAAAATTATAAAAAAATGACTATGTACGTTAAATATTGGTACATTTTAATCAAACTAAACAAAAAATATAATGGACGTACCTTATCTTCCAATGTAGTTTCAACAAAACACAATTTTTATTGTCTGTTACCATAACAATAGGTTACAAACATTTCTTTCAAGTGCTGAAAAGTGAATCTTCTTCTATTGTCTCTGAGGATAGATTTATACTGACTAAAAGAGCGTTCGACGTCACAAGAAGTAACTGGTACATAATTCAATTTCACAATGTCTGCTGGGGATAAGTCCAAGTTAATCTTCACTGTTGATTCACCACTCATCACAGCAACAACCTTTTGTAGTTCTTCATATCCAGGGTTTTTTGAAAGTACAGTGTCCACCTTAGCTCTTACTGCATCTGCAACTTTACCTCTACCACGATTCAGTTGTTCCACAGTACTATTTATAATTTCAAAACTTTCAGATAGTGAAAGGTGCCTATTTTGGAGACTTTTGAGCGTTTTTATGATGCATGAAAATGTATGCTGAATGTGAGCTAAGTCATTCTTCACACTTATGTCACAGGTAACTGTTTTCGCAGTATCAATTGAGACTGCATCTTCAGAGTCCAATGCAAGGAGAACATTGTTAATAGAGTCTATATGTTCGGCATAATATTCAACTGCTTCTAGCCATGTACCCCATCTAGTTAAAATTGGCTTTGGTGGCAATGGAATTTCAGGGTACATTTCTTTCAACACGTTAACTCTACTGGGAGCTTTGAGAAATACTTTTTTCACTGATGAAATCAACAAATCTACTTTAGGGAAATTGTCTCTGACCACTTCTGCCACACGATGAAATGCATGCGCCACACAAGTAAAATGAGTCAATTTAGGATATACAACAGATAATGCTTGTCCAGCTTTGACCATATAAGGGGCAGCATCGCTAATAAAGAATAACACATTATCGTACATAATACCCTTTGGCCACAGGATACCCATAGCTTCGTTGAACAGTTTAACTATAGTTTTGTTATTGCACTTTTCTAGAACATCACAATGTAAAAGAATTCGTTCAGAATATTGTTCACTTAACAAACCGATAACTACATTACCAACAAGTCTACCTTCTTTGTCGGGAGTCTCATCAATGGAAACCCAAATTGAACTATCTTTAATTTCATCTCTTATCTTCTGTATTGTCTCATCGTAGATGGATGGAGCATACGTCTTCCTAAGTGTTGACTCATCCGGGATTGTATGTTGAGTATATTTTTCAAGGAATTCCCTGAAGACCTTATTCTTTAGTTTGTAGAGAGGAATATCAGCAGAGATGAGAGAACGGCACAGGTCGATGTTAAACTCAGATCTTACATTCGATGTTGTTGGTTGTGTTAAAAACAATTGTCTCTGCTTGGAATTTAGTTGTTTGTTGGCCTGATGTTTACTAGTTGTAATGTGTTGTTGCACCAGGAACTTTTGTGTAGATGATACTGCACACTGACATAAATTACAAAATAATATTTTATTGTCAGTTGATAAACCATCTTCTTTAAATTCTGAAATGTAACTTGTTAGTTTTGATTTTAAATTGACTGAATGACGTACTTTCGGCATATTTACCGTCTTTATAGTATGATTTACAAAACTGAACCTATGTGTACTCTGACTGGCATTTAACTGTTGAGCTGCACAACTGAAGTCTGTTAAAAATTTTAAATTAAATTAATACAGTTTTGTAACTTACTTTCCCATTGTTGATAGGACTGCTAATTTTCAAATAACTCTGATGTTAAAGGGATTACTGAACATGTGTTTAAATCTCTATTGTTGAAATGTATTTTTAAAAGTTAATGGAATTTTGTTTTGTTTTATTGTTAAACCTAATATAATATGGACTGTTTTATATGAAATATGGAAAATATATGGAAATTAACGAAAATATGTACTAAACTCTAAAATATGGAAAAATATGGAAAATAAAAGTAGGATTTTTCAACCCTACACATTGTGAAACATAAAGATAATGCAAAATATAAATTATATTAGCTTTATAAGTAAATATGTATTTACATATAAATCCTTTCCCTGATTATTACCAATTGGAGTCATACATTAACAGCTAAGCCAGTAACACGAAAGAAGCTGGCATGGATATTTCATTATTCTTTAAAGAGGTCTTTTTCTGATCTCACGTCATATTTACGTCACGTGAATGCAAGAACTAGGTAACTCGAAATTTGCGTTTTTAGTTACCTTTTTAATAGCATAGCAAAAATCGCACAAAATGTAATCCAGAATCTAGGTAACTGATCGAACGATACCAGCGACATCTATTTTCCAATATAACAAATAGCTGAATGAAAACGAGACATATTCCTTAGGGCAATAAATAAGTAAATAGGCAATGTCACAAAATTACCTAATTCTTGCATTCAGGCGATTACTACTTACTTATGAGCCATTCAAAGCAGAAGTGGTTTAAAGTAAAAATTCTGTAAAATACAGCGCAAAGTAACAATTAATATGTCCTTCGTGATATCCACTGACTACTAAAAGTTTAAATAAATTCAATATTAATTGCTACTTTGCGCTGTATTTTATAGAATGTTTACTTTAACCCTCATTACCCAGTTTTTACTTACACCACTTCTGCTCTCAACGGCTCATATCTCTATTTAAAATGCGTTTATTTATTTATTTATTTATTTATTTATTTATTTATTTATTTATTTATTTATTTATTTATTTATTTATTTATGGCTTATAAAAAGGGTTCAGAAGATCATATCTACTGGGTGTTCAGTTCAAAATGTGTCTTGGCTCGCTGTATGCCGTCATGTGGCTAGCTGATGAGCCTAGAGAATTCAATCTTCCTACACTTCCGCAGCTCAGGTGTATAATCTAAGAGGCAGAGAAGTTGGCTAGCAAGTACGGCGTTCATTCTGAAGAGTACGTGCCGATACGTACGGTAACGCCGATAGTGGCAGGAATGTGAACTGTTTGGAAATACGTACTGTCGGGATATGGGGAGAGGGTTAAGACGATTACTTACGTATTTGTTGACATTAACTTCGACGGTCAACATGGACACGGAGCATTTGATTTGTGTTGTGGAATGTTACCGTACGCAACCGATGATAACAAAGACCCTGCGTACGACTTGCCGGCGCAAAACAGTTCGAAAGAGGTTATGGTAGCACACAGACCGTACAGACCGCCTTCTGTTGCTACGACGTTCAAGTTATACCGTACACGTTCTCAAGTTCAGATTGAAGAACGCCTTCAATAATAGGCAACTTCTCTAACATATAAACTGAAACTCGCTTCAAATCGGTGACCCATAAACAGTGACGTCATAACACACTTTGAAATGAACACCCTGTATAAGTTGAAAGTTCTAGATTAAAAATTGTGCCTGCTAATTAAATTTAGCCAAACAGGGTACAGGAGTTAATGGACGGGAGAAAGTGAATGGTTAATCGAGAAAACGGATAATAGGTACTATGAATTTTTATGTCCACTTAAATCTCTCTGTTGCTATTTAAGTTGCTTAAAATAGTAATTTTTTCTGCACTTTCTTACAAGTAATTCTTTTATGCCTGTTGTAAACTTCCTCATTACTAAGAAATATTGCAAAAAGTGGGTAAGAAATGAAATTGTTTATATTATCTTGACAGAATGGGAAGAAAATTTTATTTCATATGCGGCGAAGTTAGGCACAATTCAGAAAGTAGACAAGAACGGTTGTAAGTCATTACAGAGCACTGATTAAAAATAACGTTCCCTTTTTTAGGCGACGGATAATCCACATAACGGTTAATCGAGAGACAGATAATCGAAGTCCCACTGTAGTTGAAGAAGTACCGGAAGCTTCATTCAAAACTGAACGTGGGAAAAATAACAGAACGGCGGAGAAGAAAGTGAAATGAAACAAATCTCCTAACTGAACAGGATGATGTAGGAGCTTTACATAGGGTTCTGCTAGTCTTATTTTAATTCCGACAGCATTTTCCAGTCTGCAACAGGAGCCATGTGAATGGTTGTATTAGAAATTCACAGCTGAGCGCCCCCGGGCCCCTGCACACGTTCTGTCGTACATGGCATGTGCCGAACAGTCTGCAGTGGCGATGAACTGTATCTATTGTTCCTCGGGATTTAGAGCATTGAATTGTTGCGGTACAATGGGTCTGGAAGTGCTCAATACGAAATAGTGGGCAATAAAGATAAGGTGATGTCACATAATGTACCATTCCCTCCAGTAAGGTCGTTTTCTTTGGATACCGTCTGGCGAACACAGCTACGAAAATACAGTCTGCTTTAAGTCTCGAGCCGACCGCATCGCAAGAACTGAAGGGGATGATAATAAAGCCATACATCTCAGATTTATTGTAACTCTTAATACTAGATCTGGTTTGTAAGAGGCTGAAGTTGCGTTGAACTTCTCGTTTCTGTTAAGAAAGTCCGATTCCGAGCTGATTCTATTTAATTTCGCACATTTTTCTGTGCCTTCTGTCTCTTCAGGATGATATAAACTCATTATTATTATTATTATTATTATTATTATTATTATTATTATTATTCAAAGAAAATTTATTTCATGATGTTCTTACCGATTCCTGACTAATATCTCTGAGCATAACTATGACTATTACACTCTTACTACGTCATACTACTTTTGACCAATAAAACGGTACGAAAGGACATATTTCAACCAATCATGGCTGCTTATCGCACAATTTTATCGCGTCCCTAGCATTTGTTTAATTTTATCGCGTCCCTAGCATTTGTTTAATTTTATCGCATCCATAGCATTTGTTTCTTTGTTTGCCAACATTTGAAACTGCGCTGGTTTGGACGTCAAAAAAATATATATAAAATTACAAACCACTCCAGTCGATGCACAGCAGTTTCAAATATGACTCGCATTGGCATTCAAGAACAAGAATTCATAAAAATCACTGATCATACCTATGCATCTTCTGAAATCCGATTTACAAATAAATGAAGAGCACCTTTCGGAAATCCTGAATAAGTTGAATACACCATGTAGGCCTAAATCAACGAGTTCCACTTCTATTATGCACACGTCCAATATAACATCAATTGAACCACCAACCACATTCAAATTTGAAAATTGTACATTCAATAATTATTACTTTTAAAATTATTCATGTTCATTTTTTATGTCATCGTCGTTAATTAAAACTTTTCTAACACTTGTGTATATTAGTTAGGTTATGTTATAGCTTCTGCTCTGAGAGGATAAAAAGAACTTCTGCCATATGATATTATGGATAGTCACGTATCAGAGATTGTTTAATATTAAGATTTATTGAATAGTAATCATTGCAGTGTCTGTATAAAGACACTACTGCCATCTAGCATGCATCTAGCGTAATATTTGTAATGTTGAGATGGTACAATAATACATTTGAAGACAGTTGTATTTTCGTAAGTCAATTAATATTTTATTGTATTGGAGTACTTCGTTACTTCTAATCTTTATATACTTTCTTCTAATCGTGTAATAGTCAATTAAATCCCACTCGAGTTTTGATTTTCTCTAGATAAATCAAAACGTCTAGTGAGATTACTGTTGATAAAAAATGCGAGCACTTTAAATGTCGAAGCCTGTATGCCAGACGTCATGATCTCGATTACTTATTCTTATGTAAGATCCTTAAAGGTGACATTAAAGGCTGGTTCACAATAAACCGGAAACGGGAATGACAACGAGAACGATAGCTGAAATAATGTTAAAATAAATGTATTTAAATATGGGCATTCACAATAGTTAATTGTGAATGTTCACATTTAAATACATTTTAACATTGCTTCCGTTCTCGTTCTCGTTGTCGTTTCCGTTCCCCGTTTATTGTGAACCAGCCTTAATTGTCAATCTTTCTTAAACAGTGTCAGCCTTCGTATTCGTATGAAGGACATGAGACATCACAAAGTCTTCTATATTAGAAATTCTAAATCTTCCTCGACGGTCTCCAGATGTATTAAACATGCTAACTTACATGTAGGCGATTTCGATCCATTCAATGTATAGAAGTATTAGAACATGGCAATGTCTTTGCTAATATTAATTTCATTATCTTTCTACACATTTTGGCAATACTTTTGTATGAATTAACTCCTTTCCATAAAATATAATAGTAATAATTCTTATAAACTAATTGTAATCTATGTTCTTTATTTTGTTGTTATCTCTATTATGTAATATGTACCATAGTTGTTCATTTTATTGCATTATTTGTATCACTGTGCTGGACATTTTTGGCCTATGGCTGTTGTCCAGCACATAAATATCAATAAATAAATAAATTAAATAAATATATAAAATAAATAAATTATTATTATTATTATTATTATTATTATTATTATTATTATTATTATTATTATTATTATTAACGTGTTTCATTTTAGGGTACGCTTGTATTAGAGTCGAATTTTATTTACAGTCTTTATAGTATTAAAACATATTGCATTATACAGGGTGGAAGTAAAATAACCTTGCATATTGAGAGGGACGGTAGGGTACACTTAAATGAATAGAAAATCTATATTACATTTTGTGATTAAATGCACGGTGAATTAGGAAATTAAGTTTGAAATTTCCGCAGTCCGGCAACATCGCCGCTAACACACTCTACTCGTGGTACAGATGTAAGAGGGCAATGAACTCGGTGTGTCTCGGCAGGTGAGCTGCTTTCTGCCTCGACGTTGCAATCTTTTCGCATCGTGCTGTGGCTTTAAATTAGTGTTTTTTTATTAAACTTGCACGAAAACCGTCCACACTATTGAAATAGCGCCAGAGGAATAAATGATTCTTTATTAGATTTCCTATCGATATGGACAAAAATCACGATCCTACTCATAATAGTTACCGAGTAAGAGATTGCAAAATATTTGAGAAAAAAACTTTTTTCTCAAAAAAATTATTAACTTTTCATCAATATAGCATTATAGTTCTTTGTTGCATAGGCTACACCCTACAACATGAACTATTCGCTCGGAAAATCTGTAAGGCTGTATAAATGGCTCATTGGTTGATGGTTAATGGGTACATAAGTAAATGATTGGCTGGTGAATTGAGTGGGTAAATGGATCATTGGTTGGTAATTAACTGAATGCATAAATGGATGATTGATTGAGTGGTTAAGTGGATGCATAAATCGATGATTGATTGGATGGTTAATTGGCTGCATAAATGGGTGATTGATTGAGTGGTTAATTGGATGCATTAATGGTTGATAGATTGGTTGGTAAATTGGCTGCATAAATGGATCATGGGCTGGTGGTTAATTTGATGCATAAATGGATGATTGGGTGGTTATTTGACTGCATAAATGGATCATGGACTGGTGGTTAATTTGATGCATAAATGGGTGATTGATTGGTTGGTTAATTGGATGCATTAATGAATGATAGATTGGTTGGTTAATTGACTGCATAAATGGATCATGGGCTGGAGGTTAATTTGATGCATAAATGGATGATTGGGTGGTTAATTGACTGCATAAATGGATCATGGACTGGTGGTTAATTGGATGCATAAATGGGTGATTGATTGGTTGGTTAATTGGATGCATTAATGAATGATAGATTGGTTGCTTAATTGGCTGCATAAATGGATCATGGGCTGGTGGTTAATTGCATGCATAATTGGGTGATTGATTGAGTGGTTAATTGGATACATAAATTGATGATTGATTGGGTGGTTAATTGGCTGCATAAATGGATCATGGGCTGGTGGTTAATTGCATCATAATTGGGTGATTGATTGAGTGGTTAATTGGATGCATAAATTGATGATTGATTGGGTGGTTAATTGGCTGCATAAATGGATGATTGATAGGGTGGTTAATTGGATACATAAATGGGTGATTGATTGGGTGGTTAATTGGATACATAAATGGGTGATTGAGTGGTTAATTGACTGCATAAATGGATCACTGGTTGGTGGTTAATTGGCTGCATAAATGGATGATTGATGGGGTGGTTAATTGGCTGCATAAATGGTTGATTGATTGGGTGGTTAATTGGATACATAAATGGGTGATTGATTGGGTGGTTAATTGGATACATAAATGGGTGATTGAGTGGTTAATTGACTGCATAAATGGATCACTGGTTGGTGGTTAATTGGCTGCATAAATGGATGATTGATTGGGTGGTTAATTGGATACATAAATGGGTGATTGATCGGGTGGTTAATTGGATACATAAATGGATGATTGATTGGGTGGTTAATTGGATACATAAATGGGTGATTGATTGGGTGGTTAATTGGATACATAAATGGGTGATTGATTGGGTGGTTAATTGGATGCATAAATGGATGATTGATTGGGTGGTTAATTGGCTGCATAAATCGATGATTGATTGGGTGGTTAATTGGATACATAAATGGGTGATTGAGTGGTTAATTGACTGCATAAATGGATCACTGGTTGGTGGTTAATTGGATACATGAATGGATGATTGATTGGGTGGTTAATTGGATGCATAAATGGATGATTGATTGGGTGGTTAATTGGATACATAAATGGGTGATGGATTGGGTGGTTAATTGGATACATAAATGGGTGATTGAGTGGTTAATTGACTACATAAATGGATCACTGGTTGGTGGTTAATTGGATACATGAATGGATGATTGATATACATTTATGTAAACCTTATTTGAAAGTGAAAGTCCACTGCTGTGGAATAACGGCTAGTAAGTCTGACCGTGAAATTAGCGGGCCCATGTTCCTATCCTGGTTGGGAGTTTTCCCTGGGTTTTCTCTCAACTAATTAAGAGCAAATACTGGGTAACTTTCAGCGCTGAACCCTGGACTCATCTCGCTAGTATTATCACCTTCATCTCATTCAGACGCTAGACAATCATATCAGTTAATAAAGCGTCGTAAAATACCCCCCTTCTAAAAGAAACAAGGAAAATAGAATATTTCTCACTCTTGAATACCCCTAAGATAGAAATGTACTTTCATAAAATCTCGAAGTTTGAATCTAAAGTTTCATTGGAAGGAATTGCCACCAAAAGCTTTTCAATATGTGCCTGTAACTCATTCAGATGTTATGTATTTTCTGCGTGTTGTATTCTTTTACTTAATTTATTCGTTCATATGAGCTGCTGTAGTAATGCACGAGACGAAAATGTAGGAATTTCTGAAAGGAATTCTGCAGCCTAATATCTACATATCGCTTCTTTCAATAAAGATCTTTACGGTTGTATAAAAGAAGTGTATTTTCGAGTATTAAAGCAAGTAAATAAAATATCGAATGTGTATCGTGATTCTACGCACGACCTTTCACTTTGAGCTCTTCGACCGAATATAGCAGTTTGAAGGCAGAATTTAAGGCTCATACTGGGATTTGAACTATCTCTTGTGGTAAAAGAAGAGAGAGACAGATGTAATACGACTTCGGCATCGTGCAGCAGAAGATTAAAACGATAGTCTGGGTCCCAAGCTCTTCAAAAAGAGAGACTCTGTCAATGTAAAATGTTAATTCCAGATGCAGGGAACGGAATCTTGCATTCATGATTTTCCTTGGCCATCTATTTTTGTTAATAACCCTGGATTAAAACTAGTTTAAGAGATACAAGAAATAAATGTGTGAGTGTGACTTTTCTATCGAGATTTGCAGCGGTCATGGTTTATTACATCATACATCAATGTTGCAGGCTACTGCTAAACTTCTAAGATTATACAGGATGATTCAGTAAAAGCGTGTAAAAATTAAATGGGAAATAGGGAATGCTCTATAGAACATTTTGAGATGGGCAACTTGAGTCTGCGAAGTCAGACTAAGATTTGAGCTACGTGTATATCTCTATCGCTCACAGATATCCATATTATCTACAAAACGGGAAGACCAAAAAACGCCTGGAAAGGAGAAGTTTGTAGGAACACTGACTGGAGGATGGACAGTGGCGAGATCTAGGTACCTTCAGCTTGGGAATAAGGTACAGCTGGAAAAGTGGAGAAACCTTCAGAAGCAACATCTTGAAGGCGATTTCATTTGCCGATGATCAGGCAGTATTTGGGATATCAGAAGGCAGTCTACAAATAAACACATACAATGTTCAGCAGTTTATGGCTGAATATAATCTAAAAATTTAAACTACTAAAACTAAGACTATGGCCAATCCGAGGGACGTTCATCTGCCCGCCTATAATATCCAACCAACCATCCATCCATACCAGCTAACCACTCAGCCGAGGAAACATTGTAACCATCCCTCGATCCATCCAATCAAACCAGAAAAATGCCTATTGAAACAACCAATCGATTTATCATTCATCAATTTATGCATCCAATTAACCAATAATCAATTATTCATTTATGAACCCAATTAATAAACAGCCGCTCATCCATTTACCATCCAATTTACCACCAACTGGTGATCCATTTATGCACGCAATTAACCACTCAATCAATCAATTATTTATGCATTCAATTAACCACCAACCAATGATACATTTATGCACTCAATTAGCTACCCAGTCAATCATCTATTTATACATCCAATTAACCACCCAATCAATCATTCACTTATGAACCCAATTAACCACCGAAGCAGTTATCCATTTAGGTACTCAATTAACCACCAACCAATGACCCATTTATACACTCGATTAGCCACCAATCAATCATCCATTTATGCACCCAATTAACCACCCAATCAATAATCCATTTATGCGCCCAATTAACCACCGAAGCAAACATCCATTTATGCATCCATTTAACCACCAACCAATGATCCATTTATACACTCAATTGGCCACCCACTCAATCATTCATTTATGCACCCAATTAACCACTCAATCACCCATTTATGCATCAAATTAACTACCAATCAATGATCAATTTATGCACCCAATTAACAACACAATAATCCATTTATGCATCCAATTAACCACAAACCAATCATCTATTTATGCAGCCAATTAACCACCTAATTGATCATATTTTATGCATCCAGTTAATCACGAACCAGTCATTCATTTACGCACTCAACTTACCACCCAACCATCTATTTATGTACCCAATAAATCTCATCCATTTATGCACCAAATTAACCACCAACCAATCATCCATGCATGCACACAATTAACCTCAAATCAATCCTGCATCCAATTAACCAAACCATCCATCCATCCACCTAAGTATTTATTTATAAAATTAACCAACCGACCGACCAAGTAGCCAACCAGCCAATCAATTATTCATTCATTCATCCATCCATCAATCCATCCATCCATCCATCAATCCATCCATCCATCCATCAACCAACCAACCAAATATTTTAAAGTCATAAATCAAACTAAATATGGATAAATTCTACCACCCACCGGCTATCTACTGTATAATCATCGAACCAATCTAGTGATCACATATCCAACTACTCATTCATCTACCCATCTAACCAATCAATAGAATTGGTATACATTTCATGCTGAGATTCAAGATTTTATGCTTTAGAGTTGAGAAAACTCCTTTGGGAGGAAATTTGCGACGTGGAGGTAATCGTGTTGCTTTATGTGTGCATATCATTCAATTTTTACGGAGATAAGGGAAACAGAAAGTTTCCCGCTCTTTGTGTATTTTTCGTACTGACTTTAAGAATTTTCTGTATGCAAATTCAGTAAAATAGTTTGCGGTCTTGAGTAAAGCAACTTTAATATTCTTTAGCCTTTAGTTGCATAGCAACCATGACGCTGCAGCCATGTCGTCCGCCAGCTCTAAAATGTGCAAGAGGGAAAACAAGAACAAATTTTTATGAACGTGAGGTACCAAAGAGAACTGCGAGTGGAGATTCCAGCTTAACTCCTAGACGACTATGTTCATTAAGGCCTTTTTGTTTTTATTTTAGACTTTTTCACTTGTGACCGTTGTGAGCAGAGAAAGAGAGACGTTACAATTTCGCTGTATAATTACTGTGCACAACAGATTCGCTATCTCACTGGCCATTGTTACTTTCACAGATTGGATTATTTATTTATTCATTTATTTGTCTGTCTGTCTGTCTGTAACAGGACAAAGCGTCAATTACAATACATAGCATAAAATTATTATCGTTACGTATACTATAAAATGACTTTGAACGTTTTTGCAGCCCATGGTTCAACTACTGCAAATACTACTACTACTGCTGCTGCTACTACTACTATTACTACTACTACTGCTACTACTACAACTACTGCTACTACTACAACTACTGCTACTACTACTACTACTACTACTACTACTAGTACTACTACAATGTAACAAATCTACTACTCCTAAAACTACTATTGTTACAACTGCTACTACTCCTACTACTACTACTACTACTATTATTATTATTATTATTATTATTATTATTATTATTATTATTATTATTATTATTGAAGAAATCGTCATTCTGGAAGCATCGAAGCATTATATCGCACCATTCCATTCATATCTACTTTTGTACTTCATCAGGTTTTATGGCATCCATTTTAACAAATATTTCTTGAAGATGAGCGAACTAATCTTGAGGAGAGCCTAAATGTCTCTGAAAGGGTGTATACATCAATTTGGGACACTCTGTACTTAACTTCGGGAGAATTGAGTTTTGGGCTTATATTTATTATAATATTTTTACTTGAATGAATGAATGAATGAATGAATGAATGAATGAATGAATGAATGAATGAATGAATGAATGAATGAATGAAGCCACTGTGTCCCATGAAGGGCTAGGGCCTCCTACAGGAGGGGAAGCTCGGTTGGTTTGGTTCACATGATGAGCTATTTCACGTGAACAATATTTACATTCACATTCACTATGTGAGATACACTAGAGTTTGTCAAATTTTAGTTCTATATAAGTTTGC
Source organism: Periplaneta americana (assembly GCF_040183065.1). NCBI lineage: Eukaryota > Metazoa > Arthropoda > Insecta > Blattodea > Blattidae > Periplaneta > Periplaneta americana. The sequence continues at coordinate 158,654,745 of NC_091129.1, forward strand.
TCACTATCTGTGTCCACTCGGTCCTGTTGCGGGCGATGGTTGACCAGTTCCCTCCCAGCTGCTGCTTGAATGTATCTGCCCATCTTCTTCTTGGCCTGCCTTGTGTTCTCCTTCCTATGTACGGGTCCCACATGGTGATTTCTCGCGCCCATCTGCCTTGTTGCTGCCTTGCTACATGACCACCCCACTTCCACTTCGTTATGAGGGCTTTTTCTGTGATGTTCTCAGAAGCTGTAATTTTCTGCAGTGCCGTGTTGGAGACCTTGTCTTTCAGTGAAACGCCAACTATCTTCCTCTCCATTTTCCTTTGGCATATTTCGATGTTCATCTTTTGCCTCTCTATTTTTACTTATTTTGATAAATACTATCTACCATTAAATGTGCGTAACATTTCTAAACACACTGTATATTTAACAATTCAGGTGTAATATGTATTTCATCTTCAAATATCGCTCAGCTTTTATTGACGCCTCTTCAGTATGCGTTCTCCTGCTGAGAATGCTTGACGTGAGTACTTCTTTGACTAAAAGTACTGTCAGACATGATTGAGAGTGGGATTACGTGGTGGTGTGAGCGTTTCTTAAGATATTCTGGCCGCTAGATTAAACAAGTTTATAATTATCAAGATGATAGACGGACGTTTATGAGCCCTAGGGCAACTTATTATGGTTTATTTTCACAGTTGACTTTTCAGTCAAATTTAGCAGGTGACAAGAATATAGCTTTTGATCGCATTAGTGTTCTTGAAGTTTTGAATTATGCTCACCCACGAAACATGTGCTAAAAACCGTCTTCCTCGTCACTTCTATATTTCTGTACATCCGTTCGTGTTTGATTCATGATTCGGTTGACTAAAGAAACAAACATTCCTAATATACGGATCTTTCAATATAGTCCATGGCTCGTATGAATGTTTCCACTGCCAGAGAGGGTTCCATTCTCGATTCTTTCTTTCGCACTTTTTAATTTCGAACTCCGATGCCAGATGATTCGATAAAATTCTAGTTAATACGAATACGGAAATACGTAATCGATCAAAATATCATGTTAGGAGTCAGAATGTTCCCCAGGAGTAGCTGTAAAAGCTCGAATCATCCAAGGTTCCAATCCCTGAAACTCGTGAGAGTAGCGCCAGAAGAATTGAAGGCAAGATGTTCAATCAAGCAGAATATATCGCCATGGCCACAGTCTGAAACAAATAGCACAATGTCCAGCGCACTATGTACAGAGGTGCACTCGTTACGAGTGACTAAGTGGCCGGGATCCGACGGGATTAGCGCCGTCTTGAATCACTAAGTGATTACTTACGGATATATTATTATGATGTACTGAAGTACATAAGAAATTTCCGTGCAGGAATTCTACTTTATCATATTCAATTCAATTCAACTCAACTCAAATTTATTCACAATTTACATTTGAAATGGTACATAAGAATAGATCCCGAAATGAGCATATGCTCGTGCTCGGGTACAGTCCAGTAGTCTACATAAATTTTACAGATATCAATAATAATGTTGATGATAGAAATAATAGTAATAATAATAATAATAGAACAAACCGTGATGGAGATAATACAAAGATAGTAATACAAATTAATTAATTAATTAATAATAATAATAATAATAATAATAATAATAAAACAAAAATATTAATAATAATAAAATAAATACTAAGACTGATAAAATAAAATAATAAAACCACTTGGCGAGAATTAACACAACTTAAATAAGCATATAATGACCAGAAAAAAATAACGAACTCGAAAATCAACAAAAAAGTTCGCCGTATCGCAGGTACTTACCTACCCTTTGGGAAAAAACTTGCAGTTTTTATCCAAATTTTAAGAACGCCTTTTTCCCTGATTACTTGACACGTTATTAAGGGTTTCCACAAAAAATAAAGCTTCAAATATTTTTGGGAGGGCAGGGGGCAATTATTTAAAGCGTAACTGAAATTTGTTTTAATCCTTGGCCCACAGTTTTTAAGTTAGAACAAAATTTCTTTAACTGACTTACTTCTAAAAGAATACGGAATAAGTCATGAAGACAGTTTTTCCCTATCTTATCCCATTTTAAGGATAAATGTAATTTTATTTTTTGAGAATTTCAAACATAAAAATTTAATTTTAAGATCTTGGAGCTTTAAATTAACTTTCTTGTAATTTGGCATCTAGCTACGTTAATCAGTTTCATTTTTATGCAAGAATGATGAAGATACCTCAATTCTAAGTGCACTTTGTGTTAACATTAGTGTTGTAAAATGCTGTGTAACTGAAAATGGAGAAAAATGACCTACATTATAAGGATTTGGGAAAGTGTAAAACCAAACACACAGTTTCCTGACTGTATGAAAAATAATACAGTCAAACTCTACCGACAAATTCGATTTCTTATTACATTGACAGGATGAGACGGATTGACACTTGCAGAACTGCACTTCCGGCTTAAAGAAAGGGCGTTTCCGGTCAATAAAAATTCAGAAGCAAACATTTTGATGGGGGCAGATAAAAAGTTATTTTTTTTCTTTCACCTTGTTAATAATGTCAAAAGAAGTGCTTATATAAATTTTGGCCACTCGACCCCAATTAAGAGGGCCGTAAAAAATAAGTTCACCAGGGCTGTTAATAGAAAGAAAACACTATTTCATTGGAAAAATTCATTGGAACAGACACAACAATTTTTCAGCTATTTTTCAACATATTACCCACCGAAACTGAGACATTTGTCATACCATGGGATCGACAGAGAGGTGCAGACGCTGGTTCCGATCCCAGAAGGCTGAAGTCTACGACACAAGGACACAAAAATTGGTCGCGTGGTATGACGAATGTCTCAATTCCAGTGGGGAATATGTTGGCAAATAGCGCAACAATCTGTGTCAATAAATCTTTCCCTGCTATTGTGATTTTTTATAAGCACTTCTTTTGGCATTATTAACATGGTGGAAGAAAAAAAATTAACTTTTTTATCTGCCCCCATCAGAATGTTTGTTTGTCAGCTAATTAATTAATCAAACATCACTAGTTTTGAAAACTATAAAGTTCAAACATTCAGATGATATAAAAAATGTAAAATTACTAAGAAAAATTAAAAATTGAAGGTAAATGAGTAGTTTAAGCCTATTTTTAAAAACATTTGTGATTATTAGTAAAGCCTTTAGTAATTCTGCAGGTAGAGCATTCCAGTCCCTGATAGTAATTGAGAACAGAAAATTTTCCAATGTCCGTTGTCTACTTCCTTTTCCCCTATTTATATCAGGGGCCCGTTTCACAATCCTTACAAATTACAAATTAACAATTTACAAATAACAAGTAAAAGATTACAAATGCTTGTAAATTGTGTTTCACAATGCTATCTTATTAGTTTGTAAAGTTTGACGAACTTTACAAAATCAGCTAAAGAGATTTACAAATACGCATTATTGGTTACACAATATTGCCAACGATAGTTTACAAAAATCGCTAAGGAGCAGATCTAAAGTCGCTGTATTTTTACTACTATCGATACATATGTTTATATTTTGTACTAAAATAGATTATTCTAAGTTTGCTGATTCATATTTCACCAACAGAAAATATAAAGTGTTGTTAAAGAAAATTAAAAGTATTTACATTTTTATATATTGGCGACAATGGAGTTTCATGTGATGTGATTGGTCGAGTATACCAATACATTGCATAAATGACCAAAGTTAGCACCAAATTCAGTCAAATAAGTAAATAACATATTTAGTCCACGTACAAATATGCAATTGATAAAATAATTACGATGTCTAACTACAAAATCAGGTTCATTTTTTGTGTTGATCCATCAGTATCATTCATTAATGTTGCATCCATAACCTCACAAACACTAGTGATCCCAGCAGCAGGATAAAAATTCTGTGCTATAGTAAATAACATTTTGGTGATCAAAAACCTGCCCCGAATTTAACTCTTAACAACCCCTGTGGGCACTTTTGCACACTGATATCTTACAAATTCATTGCTTATCTGCAACGCACAGAACTGACAGCTGCTATACAACCAATTCAAAACAATACAGTTCTCGCTTTGAGGTTAGGACGTCACTTTTCCCTTTTGGATGTTGGATATGATGTCCCATATCTTGTAGGAGAGATTCCAGCGAAACGGGATTCGAAACGACTTCAGAATACCGCATAAGTAGTGACGTTATTGCATTATTGAATTATTTATTTTTGGTGCGGGGAACTTCTTTTTTAAGTGCGAGTATTTATTAAATACAGCCTTCGCATATAAATACTTACCCAGTATTCTGAAGTATAGCGCGGGACTCATTCGAAACCTTTCATTAAATTTATACAACGATGCGAACGTGTTATTAATTCTTGACCGAAGAATTTTACGTATACGTCTTCGTTTGATTAGGCCTAAATTCAATATCTTCGTCTGAGTCATTAGAACATCAAAACTGCGTTAGTTTAATTCTTAATATTATCCAATTACTCAGAAATTAATTCAATAAGTATTTCTTTATTGCAATTATTCATAATTTGTTGCAATATCAAACTTTACACGTCTCAGAGATATTGTAGAAAAATTGCTAATTTTACAAGTAAAGTTTACACGTTTGTAAAATTACCCTTCATTGTGAAACAGAATACTTGTAAAGTGATCAAAATTTAATTTGTAAAGATTTGATTTCCTTCGTAAAGTTCAACATTACAAACAAAGATTGTGAAACAGAAGTTTACAATTTACAAAGCTTGTAAACATTGTGAAACAGGCCCCAGGGAGCATTCCTAGAGGAGTAATTTGGCGGCTGCAGTCTATATTTTTTATTTCTCTCCAGGCAGGCTCACCTCTGTACGTTTTGAACATAGCGGATAATCGAAATCTTATGTCTGTGTGCCCCGTTTTAGTGCTTAATTATTGCGACAAAACTTAAGAGCGTAGTCATTCTCGATATTCATTGAGGATTGTTTACAAAGATGAAAGAGCTAGTTACACTGCAAAGAGATGCTAGTAACCCGTATAATTTAGAATTGCATTATTATTCGATATTGACGTTATCAGAGCTCGTGCATCAAATTGTTGCATTGTTTGCCATAATCGAGCCAAATAAGCAATTATCAAGACAATACGTGCAAAGACTGAACAATATTAAAGCGATAACAATGCCTAACCACAAGCGTAAGCAATTAAATGCTGTGACGTAGTCACTCTGTGCATTCTAGCATGTGTATTTGTGCTTTTAAACATACCGGACATTTGCTTTCTGCTACACCGAGTGTACGGTGAATGTGTTGTGATGCTGACAATCTAGAATCCGAAATTTTATCGGATACTTTATCATCCTTGATAACAAAAGAAGTAATAATTTTTTTTGTACGATAGTGTGTTTTATCTTCGTTACAGCAAACAGCCACCACTATTAGAAGTTGATTTTACTGAATTCAGAGTTGCCAATCTAGATAAGTATGTTGAAATATTACAAAATAGCTGCTCTAGGATTGTAATTGGAGAAAAAATGGGAGTATAAGGGTACAGTACATCAGTTATTCATAGATTTCAAAAAGGCGTATGACTCGGTTAAGAGAGAAGTTTTATATAATATTCTTATTGAATTTGGTATTCCCAAGAAACTAGTTCGATTAATTAAAATATGTCTGAGTGAAACTTACAGCAGAGTCCGTATAGGCCAGTTTCTATCTGATGCTTTTCCAATTCACTGCGGGTTAAAGCAGGGAGATGCACTATCACCTTTACTTTTTAACTTCGCTCTAGAATATGCCATTAGGAAAGTTCAGCATAACAGGGAGGGTTTGGAATTGAACGGGTTACATCAGCTTCTTGTCTATGCGGATGACGTGAATATGTTAGGAGAAAATCCTCAAACGATTAGGGAAAATGCGGAAATTCTACTTGAAGCAAGTAAAGAGATAGGGTTGGAAGTAAATCCCGTAAAGACTGAGTATATGATTATGTTTCGTGATCAGAATATTGTACGAAATGGAACTATAAAAGTTGGTGATTTATCCTTCGAAGAGGTGGAAAAATTCAAATATCTTGGAGCAACAATAACAAATATAAATGGCACTCGGGAGGAAATTAAACACAGAATAAATATGGGAAATGCCTGTTATTATTCGGTTGAGAAGCTTTTATCATCTAGTCTGTTGTCAAGAAATATGAAAGTTAGAATTTATAAAACAGTAATATTACCGGTTGTTCTATATGGCTCTGAAACTTGGACTCTCACTTTGAGAGAGGAACAGAGATTGAGGGTTTTTCAGAATAAGGTTCTTAGGAAAATATTTGGGCTAAAATGGATGAAGTTACAGGATAATGGAGAAAGTTACACAACGCAGAACTGCACGCATTATATCCTTCACCTGACATAATTAGGAACATTAAATCCAGACGTTTGAGATGGGCACGGCATGTAGCACGTGTGGGCGAATCCAGAAATGCATACAGAGTGTTAGTTGGGAGGCCGGAGGGAAAAAGACCTTTCGGGAGGCCGAGACGTAGATGGGAAGATAATATTAAAATGGATTTGAGGGAGGTGGGATATGATGATAGAGACTGGATTAATCTTGCTCAGGATAGGGACCAATGGCGGGCTTATGTGAGGGCGGCAATGAACCTCCGAGTTCCTTAAAAGCCAGTAAGTAAGTAGGATTGTAATAGAACTACTCCTGCCATCTACCGACACCTATGACAAACTTCTTGCTGAGAATCAATCAGCTGTTCATAGTCTAACGTACGTAAGAGCTATTCCATCTCAAATCGACCGAAATATAGAGAAAATTGACCTTACAATTTCTAAATACAATGAAACTTTTTTTCTACGTAGAGAACTGTGATACAATGCTTTGTGCAAAGTTTGAGGCATCAGAACTTCATAGTGTTTAAATTAAAAATATTTAAATTTATCGTATTTTCATAAAATTTGCAACTTTGAACTGTTGTAGCTCCGAAACCCTTTCACCCAATGATCAAAATCATGGCTTATTTTGACCCTCAGTGGAGGCCAGACGATTTTTTCAAATCTTTCTCTCTCTTTACCGTCAAAATGACTTAATTTGGCGATTATTCCACCAGTACTTTTATTTTAAATTATGTGAGCACATTTAAACATTTAATTTTAACACAGCTTTCCAGCGGGTTTTGAATTATATTACTACATCTTTATTATTTTTAGGTATATTGATCATATTCGTAGTCTATGTATTCATACAAGAAATACAACTATTTTCAATGAAATAATATATTTGATATACTTACCCTTGCAAGGTGTTAGGTACAGCTTACAACAGTAACATTTTTGGAAATATTCAACATTTTTTCCTCCATTACTGTATCTTGTACAATAATGAAAATTGGTATATTATTTTTTTTTCAAAATTCAAAACGGTGGCAGTTCACTGTGCAGTGATGAAGCGTTTCCCTCATAATTCATAAACTTGTTAACTTTTTCATGTTCTCTCTCTTTTATTTTATTGCTGAAACTCATGTTTACAATATCATGCTCTTTCAAATACATTCCTTAATAAATGATATTTTTTTTATTTTGCGTTAGAAGAATATACTGATATTTGACCATTTTTTAAAATGAATTAATTTTTATCAGATAATCTATCAAAGGTACAGAAGTGATTTTGCATTATATTGTATATATGACATGCATAAATACACACAAAATATTTCATCACAGAATGTTGGGTACGTTTTGAGTTATGAGGGATACCTTTCATCTCTGCACAGTGAATTTTGAATTTTGAAAAAGAAATATATATATTTTTGTTTTAATCGTAAAAATATTTTTGTCGTATAGCGGAAGGACAGTGTCTTACACATACCAAATTTAATTATTGTAGAAGATACAATAATGGAGGAAAAAAATGTTGACTGTTTCCAAAATTATACTTCTTTAAGCTGTACCTAACCCCTTAAATAACATATACATAAAGTAAGGAATTCCCACGCTTGCTCGTCAACTGTTTGCTGATGAAGCTGTTCTTGCTCCAACGAAACGACCTGTCGAACGAAACGCGAGCGAAACCGGCCGTAAGGATTGTTTATCGCCCCTTAAAACTGTGTCAACAGTTGCGAAAGTTTATCCATATTGTTTCTTGTTAATATCATTAAAACGACGCTAAGCCTCCAAGTTTTGCGTAACCATAGAAACCTGAAATGTAGAATATAACTGCAGTGATGCTTATAAGGACAGTAATTCAACACCGCACAACATTTCAAACCTATAAAATGTGTGAGCTCGCTACGAACGACGTCTATAATGACATTACAGGAACGAGCGAGACGCCCTCGGGGTTAACGTACAGACAAACTACTGCTGAGTGTGTTTGACAGAACTGCAGCTCCAAATTGGAACTTTGTTCGTTTAATATTCATTGCGTCTATTAAAAAAAGTTGATCGCGACTGGTTCACTCACTTCCTCTTCCCTCGGTTATTACTATGCGATGCCCGTCGTATCATTAAAAGTTGGGGCAGATCATTGCAGATTGTTTGCTGTTCAGATACTCTTCACTTTCAGAATGGGAGGATGAGGCGAAGACTTCGAGTTACTTAGCGAAGCTTGGCGAACATCTTCTCAAACACATTATCGTTCTGGAGCGAAAGTGAAGACTGTTAAGTATGCGATGTAACAAGAAAATGTTTACTCAAGAGTAGCTCAGCCATTCTACGGTTATATATCGCGAAGTCGAGAGTTAGTATTCAAGATAATTTTGCAGGATTTCTGGTTTAATAAACATCTAGTTTGTAAGTTTATTCAATATACTCGGAGTTTCTTCGCTGTTCGCAATTGATTCATTATTGCCACATTAAAGCGAAAACTATTTAAACTGTCAGGCTTCCCCTACAGGTGATACAGAACATCATAATTACATGGTGGGAATTTTGTAAGCCGACAGACTTCTCCTGCAGGCGACATAGAACATCATAATTACATGATGGAAAATATATGAGCCATCAGACTTCTACAGTTGATGTAGAACATCATAATATTACATGGCGGAAAATATATAAGCCGTCAGACTTCTACAGTTGATGCAGAACATCATAATATTAGGCCTACATTGGTGGAAAATATATAAGCCATCAGACTTCTACAGTTGATGCAGAACATCATAATATTACATGGTACAAAATATGCAAGCCATCAGACTTCTACAGTTGATGCAGAACATCATAATATTACATGGTGGAAAATATATAAGCCACTAGACTTCTACAGTTGATGCAAAACATCATAATATTACATGGAGGAAAATATATAAGCCATCAGACTTCTACAGTTGATGCAGAACATCATAATGTTACATGGTGGAGAATATATAAGACATCAGACTTCTACAGTTGATGCAGAACATCATAATGTTACATGGTGGAGAATATATAAACCATCAGACTTCTACAGTTGATGCAGAACATCATAATATTACATGGTGGAAAATATGTAAGCCGCCAGACGTCTACAGTTGATGCAGAACATCATAATATTACATGGTGGAAAATATATAAGCCGCCAGACGTCTACAGTTGATGCAGAACATCATAGTATTACATGGTGGAAAATATATAAGCCGTCAGACTTCTACAGTTGATGCAGAACATCATAATATTACATGGTGGAAAATATATAAGCCACTAGATTTCTACAGTTGATGCAAAACATCATAATATTACATGGTGGAAAATATATAAGCCATCAGACTTCTACAGTTGATGCAGAACATCATAATATTACATGGTGGAAAATATATAAGCCACTAGATTTCTACAGTTGATGCAAAACATCATAATATTACATGGTGGAAAATATATAAGCCATCAGACTTCTACAGTTGATGCAGAACATCATAATATTACATGGTGGAAAATATATAAGCCACTAGATTTCTACAGTTGATGCAAAACATCATAATATTACATGGTGGAAAATATATAAGCCATCAGACTTCTACAGTTGATGCAGAACATCATAATATTACATGGTGGAAAATATATAAGCCACTAGATTTCTACAGTTGATGCAAAACATCATAATATTACATGGTGGAAAATATATAAGCCATCAGACTTCTACAGTTGATGCAGAACATCATAATATTACATGGTGGAAAATATATAAGCTGTCAGACTTCTACAGTTGATGCAGAACATCATAATATTACATGGTGGAAAATATATAAGGCACTAGACTTCTACAGTTGATGCAAAACATCATAATATTACATGGTGGAAAATATATAAGCCATCAGACTTCTACAGTTGATGCAGAACATCATAATGTTACATGGTAGAAAATATGCAAGCCATCAGACTTCTACAGTTAATGCAGAACATCATAATTACATGGTGGAAAATATATAAGCCGTCAGACTTCTACAGTTGATGCAGAACATCATAATATTACATAGTGGAAAATATATAAGCCGTCAGACTTCTCCTACAAGTATAAAGACCAGCAAAATTGCATGGTGAAAAGTATACGAGCTGTCAAACTTCTACAGGTTACACAGAACATTACAATGACAAGGTGGGAACTATATATAACCAACCAGAGCTCCTAGAGTTGATATAGAACACCATAATTACATGGTGAAAACTATAGTCTATAAGCAGCTAGACTTCTCTTAAATGTGACAAAAAACAACACAGTTTCACAGTGGAAGCTATGTTAAGAGCTACCACACTTTTATTACAGGTGATACATAACAGTACAATTTCAGAGTGAAAACTATAGCTGTCAATAAAGTCACCAAATGGAAATATAAATCTTAGTTTTTGAATTTGTCCAATGAAGACTTTCTCACATTTCTAAGAAATAAATTATTTTGACTTCATTTATGATTTATTGTCAGTTTAACTAGACGTTTTAGTTCATTTTGGATTAATTTTTAAACTTGTGAATTCGAAATGAGGCAGTAGATCAAGTGGACAGCTTCAAATACTTGGGGTGTGCCATAAGCAGTAATATGGACAGCTGTCAGGAAGTCAAAAGAAGGCAAAGAAACCTTTTAATAAAAAAAAGGAGCATCTTCTGTGGACCTCTGGAAAAAGAACTAAGGAAGAGACTAGTGAAGTGCTTTGTATGGAGAGTGGCATTATATGGGGCAGAAACATGGACATTACGACGAAGTGAAGATAAGCGAATAGAAGCATTTGAAATGTGGATATGGAGAATTATGGAACGTGTGAAATGGACAGACAGAAAAAGAAACGAAGCTGTGTTGGAAAGAGTGAGTGAAGAAAGAATGATGTTGAAACTGATCAGGAAGAGGAAAAGGAATTGGTTGGGTCACTGGCTGAGAAGAAACTGCCTACTGAGGGATGCACAGGAAGGAATGGTGAACGGGAGAAGAGTTCGGGGCAGAAGACGATATCAGATGATAGACGACGTTAAGATATATGGATCATATGAGGAGACAAAGAGGAAGGCAGAAAATGGGAAAGATTGCAGAAAGCTGGGTTTGCAGTGTAAGACCTCCCCTTGGGCAAAACACTGAATGAATTATTATTATTATTATTATTATTATTATTATTATTATTATTAAATGAGTATAATAAAAGTGATGGTACGCATTATTCATAGAGAAAATACAGAAATGTTGACGTTACTAAGCAACTGTCAAATTAACTCAAGTAATAGTCGTAAACTTATTTTAACAATCTATACTAATAATAAATCTGTAGCCGAAATTTTTCTGGTAATTTTCGATTTTCCAAAAATAATTGGTCCTAACATATATAATTAACCATCCTGAAACCGAAAATCGCTTTTTTTAAATTTTTGTCTGTCTGTGTGTCTGTATGTTTGTTACCTTTTCACGCGATAATGGATGAACGGATTTCGATGAAAATTGAAATATAAATTATTTTCGTTGTAACTTAGATTTTAGGCTATATGGCATTCAAAATACATTATTTAAAAGGAGGGTTATAAGGGGACCTGAATTAAATAAATCGAAATATCTCGCTTATTATTGATTTTTGTGAAAAATGTTACATAACAAAAGTTTCTTTAAAAGTAATTTGCGATAAGGTTTATTCCTTGAAAAAGTTTGATACGACTGATATTTAATGAGATAAATGAGTTTTAAAATTAAAATAACTGCCATCTAAGGCCGTATAATGAATTAAAAAACAAATGACTTCGTCTATAAGGGGCCTTGGACAGCAACAATCGAAAGCTATGAAAGATAGCCTACAGAGAATGTTTCTGTGTTTGTATGAAGTAATATCGGAAGCTAAATTAACCGATTTGTATAATTAATTATTATTTCACCATTGGAAAGTGTAGTTTCTCAAGATGGACATAATGCTATAATGTTATTACAGTAACTTCTGATATAATGTAATATAATATAGTATAATATAATATAATATAATATAATATATGTAATGTAATATTATATAATATAATTTAAGTTATTTGAAGGGTTCAGAACCATAGTGGGCCAAACGCCATTTACTGAATACGTAGAAAACAAGGGTTAAAATTAAGTTATTACCATAATTCAATGGAAACCTATAACAAGTAAAATAAAGCATACACATTAAATCTAAATGAAATCAATGTTCATTAAACTATGGTTGCATGTAATAAAAATTAGAAACATGTTAAAGGAATTGTCATTGCACCAATGAGTGGTCTCTGGACCAAAATGATCGCATTTTAATTACTTGGATGCAATTTAAATTAAGTAACATATTAAACGATTTATCCTTGTATCAAACACGAATGTTCCCTGGGTCAAATTTCCTATTTTAATTATGTAATTACTTTATATTTATTTCTAACCGGTGCAGCGGAGCGCACGGGTACGGCTAGTACTGAATAAAATGTTGGTCCATATTTCGTAGTTTGTGCGACAGAGAAGATATATTTCGTGATTATTGACATATTTTGCACAATGATCCAAATTTCGGGTTATTTCGCTAGATTGTTTTGCTTAAATATGGTATTCCAGTTATCTAGAAGGGTAAATGTAACAAATAGCGTAACTGTGAAAAATATAGAGCATATCGCTATTACAAAAAATACTGTCCGTAATTATAATACTTCTGGGTGAAGCATGAATTGAAAAAGGCTATACCTTAAATTTCATCAATATTTCTGAGAGCCATGGACTTCTGTGAATTGAAAAGTGTGTTCATTTTCTCCAAAGAATTCCCTGGTGGTGTGCGTGTATACCTATGCCTGAAAGCGTATCTGGAACGAGATGAAAGGTGTTACTAATTATAACAGGCTTCATTGAAAGTTACATTTAGCACTTCTTATAAAAAGTTAATTGACAAAGGACCCTTTTATCCACATTCTCCTCTCCATTTATAAGCTTAGTATCGTTATTGTTCATCTCCCCTTTACCGTTTGAATACACACCTCTTGCCTTGTTACTATTCATTCAGATGCAAATAAGATTTCTTGTAGTCGTTTTTAATTACGTCCTTGTATTGTCACCTAACGATTATTTTCAGATAATATTGTTACGCTCTTTCTTCTTTTATAAAAAGCAGAAAATTATTAACTGTTAGAAAGACTTAAGTAATAGAAATATTGTAACATTTAGATTACACCTTTGAAGTTTGTACACACCAGTTTTATGTCAGCAGCGACCTCGAAAAATCTTTTAAAATGTTTATGCTCGACCATGCCGAAATGTAGTAATTATACACCTGGTAGCAGACCTTTAATGCATGTCATTAAAGTACACGTACTCATTAAAGGTCAGGTCTTTCAGCGAATGACGACTCAGCTTACAACTGTTCAGCCAATGACAGGTCAGCTTTCTACCGTTATAAAACCGCAAGTATCGATTATTCTCGGATATGCAATCGAAAGAGAATTAGCGAAAAGTCACGGAGGCTGGAAATCCAATACTGTCGCAGAAGGTTATGTTCTGTTACTATAATAATTAGCGTTAATTGTAAATAATATTCAAATAAATTCAATTTGTCATCTCGTTTTTCAATGTTTAATTTAATTTCAATGTTATCTCTGTAGGTTCTTATGGCCTAGCAAGGTCAATGTGGACATCTGTTCCTCGGAAAAAATCAATACTTTCGCGTCTGCGCACATCTCACAACATACGGGACATTGCTCCAGGTCAGATACAATAAAATTAATAATATCAAGTTAGAAATATGGTCGAGCATAAAAAGTCGTATGAAACTCGCCTATAATGGTAATTAAGAAGCTCGTATGAAAATTATGAAACTCGCTTGCGCTCGTTTCATAAATATTCATACTCACTTCTGAATTACCTTCATTATAGGCTCGTTGCATAATGTACTATTACTGCATGATGTCTTCGTATTTAAAAAAATCCTCCCAATTCAATTAACCCGTGTGTGTTTTTTTGTATGTATGTATGTATGTATGTATGTATGTATGTATGTATGTATGTATGTATGTATGTATGTATGTCCGTCCTTTAAATTTGCTCCAAAAAAGAATTATCAAAATTTGTCTATATAAACCTTTTGATTGTATGTATGTATGTATGTATGTATGTATGTATGTATGTCCTTTAAATTTGCTCCAAAAAAGAATTATCAAAATTTGTCTATATAAACCTTTTCATTACCCAACAAAATTAATTTTTCAGGAATTTGGTGTATCAGATCTAGAACAAATTTATAAACAAACATTGCTGATTTACTTCCATAAAAACCACAATAAATTTAAATTTGATCCTCATGAATACCATACGAGACAAAACTACAGTTTCTTTCTAAATACACCCAAATGCCACACTACTGCTGGATTAAAACACAGCAGAAATTTTGGACCCAAAATATGTAATGCATTAATTAGAGCTTACCCTGAGCTAAGTACACTTAACACACATAGATTTAAGAAACAAATCAGATTAATTATTTAATTGTTTAAGCTAATTGAGTTAAAAATTGATACTCTAGTATTCATGTACTTTTGTATTTTCTATTTGTATATAGACCCTGTTATTACATGCTGTATGTATTTTACCATTTATTAATGTTATTGTGCTCAATGAACTCTCTTAATTTTGTGATATATTTTGTATAATTGATCTGAACTGCGCCCGAGCAAGAGCTTCTGCTCTTTCGGGCTGCAATGCCTAATGTAGCTCAAGTGTAAAGTATTAAATAAATAAATGTATGTATGTATGTATGTATGTATATATGTATGTATGTATGTAGGCTATGTATGTATTCATACTGCAAATAGGTAAATACCCGGTGGTAGTGGTAACTATTTACACTCAATAGTGATAATTAATAATAATAATAATAATAATAATAATAATAATAATAATAATAATAATAATAATATCATAATATTAACAAGAAGCATCCTAAATTAAATGAAGCACGATCACTTAAAAATAACATTTAAAATAAATCTAATTTGTATCTTAACCCTAAGCTCGAAATTAAAACCCACGAGTATATAATATAATATGTTCATACCTGCACAAGTACCTTTCAAGCACTACACTCATTTCGCTCACAACTCACTCACTGCACTGGAACTATGACACATTTCACTGGCACTATCGTGATTTCACTAACACTTAAAAAACATTTCACTGTTCAACACTTTTTACTACCACTATAAACTGTAAAACTTCACTGACATAACACACTCACTGACACAACACACTTCATAGGATCAGACTTACAAACTTACTTACAAATGGCTTTTAAGGAACCCGAAGGTTCATTGCCGCCCTCACATAAGCCCGCCAGCGGTCCCTATCCTGTGCAAGATTAATCCAGTCTCTATCATCATATCCCACCTCCCTCAAATCCATTTTAATATTATCTTCCCACTTACGTCTCGGCCTCTCTAAAGGTATTTTTCCCTCCGGCCTCCCAACTAACACTCTATATGCATTTCTGGATTCGCCCATACATGCTACATGCCCTGTCCATCTCAAACGTCTGGATTTAATGTTCCTAATGATGTCAGGTGAAGAATACAATGCGTGCAGTTCTGTGTTGTGTAACTTTCTCCATTCTCCTGTAACTTCATCCGTCTTAGTCCCAAATATTTTCCTAAGTACCTTATTCTCAAACACCCTTAATCTCTGTTCCTCTCTCAAAGCGAGAGTCCAAGTTTCACAACCATAAAGAGCACCCGGTAATATAACTGTTTTATATTTTTATTTTAATTTTATTTATTTCAAATATACAGAATAAAGAAATATATTTACCAAACAAACAAAGAGAAATACAAATAAAATAATACAAGCAATATAACAAGAAGATACAGTAGTATTAACAAAATTTCAGACCGAATGAGCAGCGCTCGTGCTCGGTCGCAGTTCAGATATAATATTAATAATATAAAAAATAACAATATAAATAAATAAGTAAAATAAAATAGGAACTAAAATATAATTACAGCGGCAATGGAATTATATAATATAATAATTAACACTATAGAAGAATAATATCGCACGTGAAAAGTAGGACTAATATATATTTCAAAATTATAGAATACAAATATAATATAGGTTGATTAATTCATACACATAGGCTATAAATTTATTTAATCAAATTGAAGATATTAACACGTTTCTAATTTTCTTGTTATATGTTAGTGGGTTACATGTTAGAAGTTCTGGGTGTAATTTAGTTAAAGCATTGTACAACCGAGGGCCAAAATTTATGCTATGTTTTAGACCAGCAGATGTGAGACATTTAGGTTCTACTAATGTTGAATTAATATTTCGTCTTGTGTCATAATTGTGTGTCTGTAATACAAACTTATTATAAATTCTAACTTTCAGATTTTTTTGACAGCAGACTGGCTGATAGGATAAGGCTGTATGTATAAAATGAAGGTTGCAGTTCAGGTTATCCTGTTTGTATGCTGATCGACTTTAAGAATCATTTCACTGTTGCAAATCAATCTGCGCTAAATATGAAGCATTTCCTCGCTCACAGTTTCATTTCCTGGAGCCGTCTCTTGTTCCCTGGCACCAGAGGAAGAAAAGATCCGACGAAATCGAATGAGAATGGAGAAAGAATGGCCGACATAGCGCGGTGCGAGGTGGAAAGCTGTAGCGGAGTTGTATGGGGTCGGAGGAACAAATTAGTGTGGGAGAAGGACGGGGGTAAAACACACAACGTATCGGGGAGAAAATGGACGGTTCGAAAAAGAGGAACAACGACACGCGGAGAGGCGAAATGCAGATGTAATTCTGCTACTCCGCAAGTCCTAAATAGTCCGCAGGATAGCATGTCGCCACGGATTTGAAACCTGTGCAGTGGCGGATTTTCTGCCGCACTGGCAGTATGTTCAACTCCACTTTCTGAAATGTCATCTATACTAATAATAAATCTGTAGCCGAAATTTTTCTGGTAATTTTTGATTTTCCAAAAATAATTGGTCCTAACATATATAATTAACCACCCTGAAACCGAAAATCGCTTTTTTGAAATTTTTGTTTGTATGTCTGTCTGTCTGTATGTTTGTTACCTTTTCACGCGATAATGGCTGAACGGATTTCGATCAAAATTGGAATATATATTATGTTCGTTGTAACTTAGATTTTAGGCTATATGGCATTCAAAATACATTTTTTAAAAGGGGGGTTAGTAAGGGGGCCTGAATTAAATAAATCGAAATATCTCGCTTATTATTGATTTTTGTGAAAAATGTTACATAACAAAAGTTTCTTTAAACATAATTTTCGATAAGTTTTATTCCTTCAAAAAGTTTAATAGGACTAATATTTAATGAGATAAATGAGTTTTAAAATTAAAATAACTGCCATCTAAGGCCGTGTAATGAATTAAAAAACAAATGACTTCGTCTAGAAGGGGCCTTGGACACCAACAATCGAAAACTATGAAAGATAGCCTACAGAGAATGTTTCTGTGTTTGTATGAAGTAATATCAGAAGCTAAATTAACCGATTTGTATAATTAATTATTATTTCACCATTGGAAAGTGTAGTTTCTCCAGATGGACATAATGCTATAATGTTATTACAGTAACTTCTGACATAATATAATATAATATAATATAATATAATATAATATGTAATATTATATAATATAATTTAAGTTATTTGAAGGGTTCAGAACCATAGTGGGCCAAGCGCCATTTACTGAATACGTAGAAAACAAGGGTTAAAATTAAGTTATTACCATAATTCAATGGAAACCTACAACAAGTAAAATAAAATATACCTACACATTAAATCTAAATGATGTCAATCTTCATTAAACTATGGTTGCATGTAATAAAAATTAAGAAACAGGTTAAAGGAATTGTCATTGCACCAAATGAGTGTTTCTGGACCAAAGTGATCGCATTTTAATCATTTGGATGCAATTTAAATTAAGTAACATATTAAACGATTTATCCTTCTATCAAACACGAATGTTCCCTGGATCAAATGTCCTATTTTAATTATGTAATTACTTTATATTTATTTCTAACGGGTGCAGCGGAGCGCACGGGTACGGCTAGTAATAAGAATAATTTTATTGTCCACGATGACCTGTTTGGCAAATGTTTACCACAGAATTCAAGGTTCGTTGATTTAGCCCGAATGGATTTTGAACAAATATAAAATACTACGACATTCGATAAGTAATGGCAACAAGCTGTAAATCAATGTTCCTAGCGGTGACCATTGAAATCTTGTAATAGCGCAGCAATTGTTTCATGAATTAGCAATATTGAAAGTCTCTAAGTAGTCATATTTTGTATATACAGCGGCTGTTTCTGATTTGTAGTAAACAATACAGCCCTAAATGTACTAATAAAGGTGTTTTATAAAAATTCAAGTTGCAAGAAAAAACATGCAACCCAGTGCTTTAAGGCATTAAAAGAAGCCTGTGAGAGAGAAGTACTGTCATACTGAACTATTGCAAGTTGGATGGAAGCGAGGTATTCGCTTTCAATCAAAAGTTGACATTCGAAGAGCTTTAGATTGATCAGTGAGAGAGATATCCAGAAATGCTGCTGCAGATGGAGTCCGCCGTCTTCCAAGTATTTGATAACGTATTATTGACATGACAGGAGACTATATTTGAAGTATGTAATGTCAAAAGTAACCTAAATAAATTTAGTGTGAAACAGTAACTATGTTGCCATTACTTTTCGAATGCGCTGGTATACAGAGTGGTTCACGAGGAAAGGCAAAAATTTGGGATTTGAATTCTGAAGTCATTCTGAGTCAAAAAGTTCATATGAATATAGGTCCGTTTTCGAACGGTTACGGAGATATTACTCTTTGATTTCACAAAAACTTCTGGGATTCCATTGTACTAACTGGCATTTAGAGACAGATAAAGGACAAATTTAAAGTTTATATTCACGTATGCATACGTACCTATTATTCTAGATGTCGAGGTCGATGTTTTTGCACATTTTCAAAGGTACCTCCTTCTGCTTCAATGCACTGTTGCGCTCGGACGTGAATCGCGCTCATCGCTCGGAAGAGTTGCTCGTGGCTGTTCTTTATGCGGTGTGCAGCATCCAAAATACGGTCGATTAACACCTCTTTCGTTTTCACCTTTCTTTGGTATACCAAGTCTTTCATCCAACCCCATAGACAGTAAATACTCTTCGATATAATACTCTTCTGTTCGAAAAGCGTCGTTCATATTCAGCGACGGCACAGAAGGAACTTCCATCGCACAAACCATAAACATACACAATATCGGCGTATTCTGTAGTCGAAAATTTATAAGGCAACTTGAAAAACACAACTTAACACTTCCCATAACTGTACCTGTATAACTACTGTAATGTAAATAGCTGACTGAACTGCTGTGAACTGATAAGCGATAGTGTATTTGTGTTATGCGCGGGATCTGTCTCATTACATGAGATAAGGGAGGCGATTGGACATTTGTAATGCCCAATCACCCATCACAATATCGTTCGAAAAGTGGTTAAAGCTGGGGGGTTCTTTGTCGTGAAAGTGAAAAAACCCTTTCTCTGAATGAGAGATTGTCAGCAAAATTTCATTGCTACATAGCTATGGCCTTCTCATTTTGTAAATTGTGTGCAGTATTTAAATTCGTTTGAATTTAAAATTAAGCAGTTAATATATTTTTAGTTATGAATAATAGAACTCTGTTATGGGCATTTCCCTTAAGCTCTTCTAAAAACCATTGTAAAGGCAACGCCGTATATTTCAGTAACCAACTAATTTTATAGATTCTTTACTAGGAATGTCGTAATTTGTTTGTTTCCCCGGCAACCCAGCTCTAAACATCAGTACAATCCGCATGAGTTTCACATGTGAACCTGAGATAGCTTTTGTATTTTATAATGAACGTGCAACTATATTAAATTTTCATGGCACATTTTTAAGAAAAAGATTCAGTTCACCGATGTGGAGTAACGTTTAACATGTCTGACGTGAAACGAGCGGGCCCGGTTTCAAAGCCTGGTTGGGACAAGTTACCTGGTTGAGGTTTTTCCCGGGGTTTTCCCTCAACCCTTTAAGAGCAAAAGATTTGGTAACTGGCGCTGGACCCTGGACTCATCTTCATTTCATTCAGATGCTAGATAACCACAGCAGTCGATAAAGCGTTGTAAAATAAACCAATAAAAAATTCTCAGTATCTGACAGTAGAATGGAGTTTATCAATGATACTCACTAGAAACAAGGTGTTCTAATAGAACTGCGAAAGAAAAAACAGTGGTGAATATTCGCCATCTTTCGAAACACGCTGAAAGTTTACGCATCTACGCAATAAACTTCAAACAATTAGCACCGATAAATTTCGTGTTTCTGACACTTTGTTTATAATATCAGGAAATAAAACCCATTACATAATTTTAGATCTGTTCAAAAGTAAATTATTTTCTAGGAAAGAAAAATTGAGGCTGTAGAATACGATAACATAAGCATGTGAAACATGGGTAGGCCTACTTAAAGAAGCAGATACCCAAAAATGATCAGTATTTGAAAGGAAACTATTGAGGAAAATATATGGTCCAATCAAAGAAAGGAATGGAAGTTTAAGAGTTCGGAGAAATAATGTATTGTATATAGGCCTACTAAATAAAAATTGAAACATTGTTACTTTGATTAAATCACAAAGATTAAGTTGGTTCGGCCATATAATCAGAATGTCAGATGATATATTAGTCAAGGAAATATTTAAATGGAAAACAATAGGAACAAGAACAATGGAAAGACCAAAAATCTGATAGGTGTATGATATAATAAATTACCTGAAAGAAATTATTAAAAATTGAAGAGTATATATTAGCCTACAAGAGAGGAAAGAATTGTGGAAAATTGTAGAGAAGGACAAAAGTTCAGCAAATGAAGTTGTAGAGACTGAGAAGAAGAAGAAAATGAGAAGAAGAAAAAGACGAAGAAGAAGAGGAGAAGAAGAAGAGGAGAAGAAGAAAAAGAAGAGGAGGAGAAGAAAAAGACGAAGAAGAGGAGGAGAAGAAGAAAAAGAAGAGGAGGAGGAGAAGAAAAAGACGAAGAAGAAGAGGAGGAGAAGAAAAAGACGAAGAAGAAGAGGAGGAGAAGAAGAAAAAGAAGAGGAGGAGGAGGAGAAGGAAAAGACGAAGAAGAAGAGGAGGAGAAGAAGAAAAAGAAGAGGAGGAGGAGAAGAAGGAGAAGAAGAACAAGAGGAGGAGAAGAGAAAGAAGAAGAGGAGAAGCAAGAGGAAGAAGAAGAGGAGGAGAAAAGGAAGAAGGGGAGGAGGAGAAGAGGAAGAAGAAGAGGAGAAGAAGAAAAAGAAGAGGAGGAGAAGAAAAAGAAGGAGAAGAAGAACAAGAGGAGGAGAAGAGAAAGAAGAAGAGGAGAAGCAAGAGGAAGAAGAAGAAGAGAAGAAAAGGAAGAAGAAGAAGAGGAGAAGAAGAAAAAGAAGAGGAGGAGAAGGAGAAGAAAAAGAAAAAGACGGAGGAGGAGAAGAAGAGAAGAAAAGGAAGAAGAGGAGGAGAAGAGAAAGAAGAAGAGAAGGAAAGGAAGAAGAGAAGAAGAAGATGAGAAGAAGAGGCAGAAGAAAAAGAGGAGAAGAGGAAGAATAAGAGGAGAAGAAGAGAAAGAAGAAGAGGAGAAGAAAAGGAAGAAGAGGAGAAGAAGAAGAGGAGGAGGAGAGGAAGAAGAAGAATAGAAGAAGAGGAGTAAGAGAAGAAGAAGAAGAGGAGAAGAAGAGGGAGAAGAGGAGGAAGAAGAATAGAAGAAGAAGAATAGAAGAAGAGGAGAAGAAGAATAGAAGAAGAGGAAGAAGAAGAGGAGAAGAAGAATAAAAGAAGAGGAGAAGAAGAGGAGGAGAAGAAGAAGAAGAAAAAGAGGAGGCGAAGAAGAAAAAGACGAAGAAGAAGAGGAGAACAAGAAAAAGAAGAGAAGAAGAGGAGGAGAAGGAGAAGAAGAAGAAGAAGAAGAAGAGGAGGAGGAGGAGGAAGAAGAAGAGAGTGTTTTGGCCGAGAAAAAATACCTGAACCATCTCTAACCGTGATTATTTTGAGGCTGGACTTATAGAGAATGTCGTAATGTCGAGTATTTACGCACACCCTTCCTTACGCACAACTCTTTGTCCCTTTCCTCCTGGTACGTAGCGTTTCTCGCACTTCATTACTAGGTAAGACTGCTGTTATTTCTAACGCTTGTTCTGCAGCAACGTTTAAAGTCGGTTATAAAATCCCACTCGTCTATTAGCTTTTTATTGGAGCAGGAAGGATGGCCAAACGTCGACGCAAGATGGCACGGCCGGGGAGTGGCGGCAGAGGAAAAGATAAAAGCGGAGTCCGGAATGCCAAGCACAACTACCGGAGCGGATGAAGGTGGGGAATAATACGGGCTTTTCATCTTCCTGCACTTAAAATACGTAGTATAAGTCCAGGAAAAAATTATGAAGGAAGTATCACTTTCACCGCTAATACAATGGATTTTTACGACAGCATTTTGGGTTTGAATACCGGCTGAGTTTTTAATCTGCCATTTAACGACTCTGTATCATTTGTACGGTTATCTAGCTTAGGTTGAATTGTGACAAGGGAAGGGAATTGGCGAGACGGGAGTGAAGATTGGTTATGGGATTGGCTGACATTCTCCTTACTGGTAACTACCTCAAGCGGGTACGAATGTAGTTAAATTAAGGATCGCGAGTTCTGAGCTACGACTGTGGCTCAAATTAATTATCCTGTCCAAATAATTACAATTACATTGGCAAAGAATATGAAGTTCAATTAACTGTTCTCTTTCACTCAATGAAAGTTTGTTAGTTTCAATATCGCAATGAAAGTGATCACGAACCCATGAAAATGCGTCATATTTACTTGGCAAATAAGTTTCAAATTGTGACCTCAGAGTTGTATTATTGTTGTACGACGTACAGTACGTGTCCATTTCAATGTGCAGACTGGATGTCGACAAAACTATTAAGAAAGTCATAAATACATGAAAAGGTTCGGTCCCTTATGAATTTGGGTGGTTCCCGGCTGGGTTACAGGGGCGGCGCCAGATGTGCAGGGAAAAGATGGCAAGAAACACCACGTTCATAGTGCTTTAAATCCTCTTTTGTTGTTGAGAGTAGACGGATAGGGTAATAAATTTCATAAAATGTCAGTACTGGGAGAAAAAGTGAAAGGCGATTGCCATGTGTCATTTCCAAACTCTGAGATTTTCAGCTATAGAGTGATACGCAGTTAGTTTTTTTTTATGCTTTACACTTGAGCTACATTAGGCACTGCAGCCCGAAAGAGCAGAAGCTCTTGCTCGGGCGCAGTTCATATCAGTTATACAAAATATATCACAAAATTAAGAGAGTTCATTGAGCACAAAAACATTAATAAATTGTAAAATAATACAGCATGTAATAATAGGGTCTATATACAAATAGAAAATACAAAAGTACATAAATATTAGAGTATCAATTTTTAACTCAATTACCTTAAACAATTAAATAATTAATCTGATTTGTTTCTTAAATCTATGTGTGTTAAATGTACTTAGCTCAGGGTAAGCTCTAATTAATTCATTATATATTTACATCGGGTTACATCAGCTTCTTGTCTATGCGGATGACGTGAATAAGTTAGGAGAAAATACACAAACGATTAGGGAAAACACGGAAATTTTACTTGAAGCAAGTAAAGCGATCGGTTTGGAAGTAAATCCCGAAAAGACAAAGTATATGATTATGTCTCGTGACCAGAATATTGTACGAAATGGAAATATAAAAATTGGAGATTTATCCTTTGAAGTGGTGGAAAAATTCTAATATCTTGGAGCGATAGTAACAAATATAAATGATACTCGGGAGGAAATTAAACGCAGAATAAATATGGGAAATGCCTGTTATTATTCGGTTGAGAAGCTCTTATCATCCAGTCTGCTATCAAAAAATCTGAAAGTAAGAATTTATAAAACAGTTATATTACCGGTTGTTCTTTATGGTTGTGAAACTTGGACTCTTACTCTGAGAGAGGAACATAGGTTAAGGGTGTTTGAGAATAAGGTTATGCGCGGGATCTGTCTCATTACATGAGATAAGGGAGGCGATTGGACATTTGTAATGCCCAATCACCCATCACAATATCGTTCGAAAAGTGGTTAAAGCTGGGGGGTTCTTTGTCGTGAAAGTGAAAAAACCCTTTCTCTGAATGAGAGATTGTCAGCAAAATTTCATTGCTACATAGCTATGGCCTTCTCATTTTGTAAATTGTGTGCAGTATTTAAATTCGTTTGAATTTAAAATTAAGCAGTTAATATATTTTTAGTTATGAATAATAGAACTCTGTTATGGGCATTTCCCTTAAGCTCTTCTAAAAACCATTGTAAAGGCAACGCCGTATATTTCAGTAACCAACTAATTTTATAGATTCTTTACTAGGAATGTCGTAATTTGTTTGTTTCCCCGGCAACCCAGCTCTAAACATCAGTACAATCCGCATGAGTTTCACATGTGAACCTGAGATAGCTTTTGTATTTTATAATGAACGTGCAACTATATTAAATTTTCATGGCACATTTTTAAGAAAAAGATTCAGTTCACCGATGTGGAGTAACGTTTAACATGTCTG
Source organism: Periplaneta americana (assembly GCF_040183065.1). Classification (NCBI taxonomy): domain Eukaryota; kingdom Metazoa; phylum Arthropoda; class Insecta; order Blattodea; family Blattidae; genus Periplaneta; species Periplaneta americana. The sequence continues at coordinate 158,679,744 of NC_091129.1, forward strand.
ACGTGAAACGAGCGGGCCCGGTTTCAAAGCCTGGTTGGGACAAGTTACCTGGTTGAGGTTTTTCCCGGGGTTTTCCCTCAACCCTTTAAGAGCAAAAGATTTGGTAACTGGCGCTGGACCCTGGACTCATCTTCATTTCATTCAGATGCTAGATAACCACAGCAGTCGATAAAGCGTTGTAAAATAAACCAATAAAAAATTCTCAGTATCTGACAGTAGAATGGAGTTTATCAATGATACTCACTAGAAACAAGGTGTTCTAATAGAACTGCGAAAGAAAAAACAGTGGTGAATATTCGCCATCTTTCGAAACACGCTGAAAGTTTACGCATCTACGCAATAAACTTCAAACAATTAGCACCGATAAATTTCGTGTTTCTGACACTTTGTTTATAATATCAGGAAATAAAACCCATTACATAATTTTAGATCTGTTCAAAAGTAAATTATTTTCTAGGAAAGAAAAATTGAGGCTGTAGAATACGATAACATAAGCATGTGAAACATGGGTAGGCCTACTTAAAGAAGCAGATACCCAAAAATGATCAGTATTTGAAAGGAAACTATTGAGGAAAATATATGGTCCAATCAAAGAAAGGAATGGAAGTTTAAGAGTTCGGAGAAATAATGTATTGTATATAGGCCTACTAAATAAAAATTGAAACATTGTTACTTTGATTAAATCACAAAGATTAAGTTGGTTCGGCCATATAATCAGAATGTCAGATGATATATTAGTCAAGGAAATATTTAAATGGAAAACAATAGGAACAAGAACAATGGAAAGACCAAAAATCTGATAGGTGTATGATATAATAAATTACCTGAAAGAAATTATTAAAAATTGAAGAGTATATATTAGCCTACAAGAGAGGAAAGAATTGTGGAAAATTGTAGAGAAGGACAAAAGTTCAGCAAATGAAGTTGTAGAGACTGAGAAGAAGAAGAAAATGAGAAGAAGAAAAAGACGAAGAAGAAGAGGAGAAGAAGAAGAGGAGAAGAAGAAAAAGAAGAGGAGGAGAAGAAAAAGACGAAGAAGAGGAGGAGAAGAAGAAAAAGAAGAGGAGGAGGAGAAGAAAAAGACGAAGAAGAAGAGGAGGAGAAGAAAAAGACGAAGAAGAAGAGGAGGAGAAGAAGAAAAAGAAGAGGAGGAGGAGGAGAAGGAAAAGACGAAGAAGAAGAGGAGGAGAAGAAGAAAAAGAAGAGGAGGAGGAGAAGAAGGAGAAGAAGAACAAGAGGAGGAGAAGAGAAAGAAGAAGAGGAGAAGCAAGAGGAAGAAGAAGAGGAGGAGAAAAGGAAGAAGGGGAGGAGGAGAAGAGGAAGAAGAAGAGGAGAAGAAGAAAAAGAAGAGGAGGAGAAGAAAAAGAAGGAGAAGAAGAACAAGAGGAGGAGAAGAGAAAGAAGAAGAGGAGAAGCAAGAGGAAGAAGAAGAAGAGAAGAAAAGGAAGAAGAAGAAGAGGAGAAGAAGAAAAAGAAGAGGAGGAGAAGGAGAAGAAAAAGAAAAAGACGGAGGAGGAGAAGAAGAGAAGAAAAGGAAGAAGAGGAGGAGAAGAGAAAGAAGAAGAGAAGGAAAGGAAGAAGAGATGAAGAAGATGAGAAGAAGAGGCAGAAGAAAAAGAGGAGAAGAGGAAGAATAAGAGGAGAAGAAGAGAAAGAAGAAGAGGAGAAGAAAAGGAAGAAGAGGAGAAGAAGAAGAGGAGGAGGAGAGGAAGAAGAAGAATAGAAGAAGAGGAGTAAGAGAAGAAGAAGAAGAGGAGAAGAAGAGGGAGAAGAGGAGGAAGAAGAATAGAAGAAGAAGAATAGAAGAAGAGGAGAAGAAGAATAGAAGAAGAGGAAGAAGAAGAGGAGAAGAAGAATAAAAGAAGAGGAGAAGAAGAGGAGGAGAAGAAGAAGAAGAAAAAGAGGAGGCGAAGAAGAAAAAGACGAAGAAGAAGAGGAGAACAAGAAAAAGAAGAGAAGAAGAGGAGGAGAAGGAGAAGAAGAAGAAGAAGAAGAGGAGGAGGAGGAGGAGGAAGAAGAAGAGAGTGTTTTGGCCGAGAAAAAATACCTGAACCATCTCTAACCGTGATTATTTTGAGGCTGGACTTATAGAGAATGTCGTAATGTCGAGTATTTACGCACACCCTTCCTTACGCACAACTCTTTGTCCCTTTCCTCCTGGTACGTAGCGTTTCTCGCACTTCATTACTAGGTAAGACTGCTGTTATTTCTAACGCTTGTTCTGCAGCAACGTTTAAAGTCGGTTATAAAATCCCACTCGTCTATTAGCTTTTTATTGGAGCAGGAAGGATGGCCAAACGTCGACGCAAGATGGCACGGCCGGGGAGTGGCGGCAGAGGAAAAGATAAAAGCGGAGTCCGGAATGCCAAGCACAACTACCGGAGCGGATGAAGGTGGGGAATAATGCGGGCTTTTCATCTTCCTGCACTTAAAATACGTAGTATAAGTCCAGGAAAAAATTATGAAGGAAGTATCACTTTCACCGCTAATACAATGGATTTTTACGACAGCATTTTGGGTTTGAATACCGGCTGAGTTTTTAATCTGCCATTTAACGACTCTGTATCATTTGTACGGTTATCTAGCTTAGGTTGAATTGTGACAAGGGAAGGGAATTGGCGAGACGGGAGTGAAGATTGGTTATGGGATTGGCTGACATTCTCCTTACTGGTAACTACCTCAAGCGGGTACGAATGAAGTTAAATTAAGGATCGCGAGTTCTGAGCTACGACTGTGGCTCAAATTAATTATCCTGTCCAAATAATTACAATTACATTGGCAAAGAATATGAAGTTCAATTAACTGTTCTCTTTCACTCAATGAAAGTTTGTTAGTTTCAATATCGCAATGAAAGTGATCACGAACCCATGAAAATGCGTCATATTTACTTGGCAAATAAGTTTCAAATTGTGACCTCAGAGTTGTATTATTGTTGTACGACGTACAGTACGTGTCCATTTCAATGTGCAGACTGGATGTCGACAAAACTATTAAGAAAGTCATAAATACATGAAAAGGTTCGGTCCCTTATGAATTTGGGTGGTTCCCGGCTGGGTTACAGGGGCGGCGCCAGATGTGCAGGGAAAAGATGGCAAGAAACACCACGTTCATAGTGCTTTAAATCCTCTTTTGTTGTTGAGAGTAGACGGATAGGGTAATAAATTTCATAAAATGTCAGTACTGGGAGAGAAAGTGAAAGGCGATTGCCATGTGTCATTTCCAAACTCTGAGATTTTCAGCTATAGAGTGATACGCAGTTAGTTTTTTTTTTATGCTTTACACTTGAGCTACATTAGGCACTGCAGCCCGAAAGAGCAGAAGCTCTTGCTCGGGCGCAGTTCATATCAGTTATACAAAATATATCACAAAATTAAGAGAGTTCATTGAGCACAAAAACATTAATAAATTGTAAAATAATACAGCATGTAATAATAGGGTCTATATACAAATAGAAAATACAAAAGTACATAAATATTAGAGTATCAATTTTTAACTCAATTACCTTAAACAATTAAATAATTAATCTGATTTGTTTCTTAAATCTATGTGTGTTAAATGTACTTAGCTCAGGGTAAGCTCTAATTAATTCATTATATATTTACATCGGGTTACATCAGCTTCTTGTCTATGCGGATGACGTGAATAAGTTAGGAGAAAATACACAAACGATTAGGGAAAACACGGAAATTTTACTTGAAGCAAGTAAAGCGATCGGTTTGGAAGTAAATCCCGAAAAGACAAAGTATATGATTATGTCTCGTGACCAGAATATTGTACGAAATGGAAATATAAAAATTGGAGATTTATCCTTTGAAGTGGTGGAAAAATTCTAATATCTTGGAGCGATAGTAACAAATATAAATGATACTCGGGAGGAAATTAAACGCAGAATAAATATGGGAAATGCCTGTTATTATTCGGTTGAGAAGCTCTTATCATCCAGTCTGCTATCAAAAAATCTGAAAGTAAGAATTTATAAAACAGTTATATTACCGGTTGTTCTTTATGGTTGTGAAACTTGGACTCTTACTCTGAGAGAGGAACATAGGTTAAGGGTGTTTGAGAATAAGGTACTTAGGAAAATATTTGGGACTAAGACGGATGAAGTTACAGGAGAATGGAGCAAGTTACACAACACAGAACTGCACGCATTGTGTTCTTCACCTGACATCATTAGGAACATTAAATCCAGACGTTTGAGATGGGCAGGGCATGTAGCACATATGGGCGAATCCAGAAATGCATGTAGAGTGTTAGTTTGGAGACCGGAGGGAAAAAGACCTTTAGGGAGGCCGAGACGTAGTTGGGAAGATAACATTAAAATGGATTTCAGGGAGGTGGGATATGATGATAGTGACTGGATTAATCTTACACAGACTAGGGACCGATGGCGGGCTTATGTGAGGGCGGCAATGAACCTTCGGGTTCCTTGAAAGTCATTTGTAAGTAAGTAAGTATATTTTAGGTCCAAAACTTCTGCAGTTTGAATTTTATTTTTTCTTCTGCCTTTTTTGAAGGACCACAAAGGCAGACCTCGAGGACTACAGGTGGTCCGTGGACCATATTTTGAGAAACGCTGATATAGAGTATTAGTTGGGAGGCCGGAGGGAATGAGACCTTTGGAGAGGCCTAGACGTAGATGGGAAGATGATACTAAAATGGATTTGAGGGACTGGATTAATCTTGCTCAGGATAGGAACCGATGGCGGGCTTATGTGAGGGCTGCAATGAACCTCCGGGTTCCTTAAAGCCATAAGTAAGTAACATAAATTTAACATTTAACTAAGAACGTTGTAACACAGTATGTAAGTAGCATAAGGTTGCGGTTCGTAGTAGATTATTTTTATAGGAGATAGCTGCTGCGATCCTCAACCTCTATGCTTACACCTGAAACTAGCTACCTCTCTTACATTCACTATAAGATTTATACTATAAGCTAAGGCGCACACATACATTTGGTTTCAAAAGATGATGAATGACCTACCTTTACCTTAGCAAATCACCTACTATGAGTCGACTACTAGGATTCAGTTTGATTTTCTCCTATCAGAAATGTACTCTACAAGACGAATTAGATTGTTTGATAACTGTATAATAATAATTATAGATACTACGTTCCCCGTTTTGATAAAGAACACACTCTTTTCTCCTCTGAGTACTTGAGCAAATTTAACGAGAAATTTTGCTGTGTTCTATTTTCGTGTAGGGTTTGTGAGATCACGGATTGCTGGAAATATGGCTGCTCTTTCATTGGTTTTTTATTTTTAACTGGAACTCAATGTATAATATGGAATATTCAATTGGAAATTTTATCGTGAAAATGGACAATTGACCTTTGGTCATAAATATGTAGGAATGAATTATGCTTTGACATTTATGTTCCTGACTCCTGTCATTGAAAACCGTCGAGAACGGGTTACAGCTTTTCTGTGATATTGAAATATGTCAAAAATTCAGTGAAACCGCTTGTATGCCTTTTTGAAAACACTGTAATATTTGTCATATAATTATTAACTATTATTGCCCTCTCTCTTTATGTACAGTACGCCTTTACACGATGAAGGGTGGCAGCCGCCCTTTGTATACAATCCGCTGTGATTCATAACAATGTTCAGCTATCAAACTTGCTAATCAAATGTTGTTTGTTGAAAATAGCGCCCACTGCATTTGTAATAAATAAATTATCCATCAGTTGCCGTTCTCTTCATACACAGTTCTCTTTGATTCTGGTTCGATTCCCCGCAGGCTTTTGGAGATTTTTGTCTCACAGGAGAGACTGCGTGTCTTTTGTTTTATATTTGTTCTAAGAAGAGGTGAGGTTGCTGAATTACGACGTAACAACTAGAAAACTCAGCTATTCGTAATTTTGCAGTGTTGGCCCGGATTCTGAATATGCAACAAATGTCCTTAATGTTTTATGGTAATAATAATAATAATAATAATAATAATAATAATAATAATAATAATAATAAATTACTTACTTACTTACTTACTTACTGGCTTTTAAGGAACCCGGAGGTTCATTGCCGCCCTCACATAAGCCCGCCATTGGTCCCTATCCTGAGCAAGATTAATCCATTCTCTATCATCTCTATCCCACCTCCCTCAAATCCATTTTAATATTATCTTCCCATCTACGTCTTGGCCTCCCCAAAGGTCTTTTTCCCTCCGGCCTCCCAACTAACACTCTATATGCATTTCTGGATTCGCCCAAACGTGCTACATGCCCTGCCCATCTCAAACGTCTGGATTTAATGTTCCTAATTATGTCAGGTGAAGAATACAATGCGTGCAGTTCTGTGTTGTGTAACTTTCTCCATTCTCCTGTAACTTCATCCCTCTTAGCCCCAAATATTTTCCTAAGCAAACACCCTTAACCTATGTTCCTCTCTCAAAGTGAGAGTCCAAGTTTCACAACCATAAAGAACAACCGGTACCGGTAATATAAATGTTTTATAAATTCTAACTTTCAGATTTTTTGACAGCAGACTGGATGACAATAGCTTCTCAACCGAATAATAACAGGCATTTCCCATATGTATTTTGTGTTTAATTTCCTCCCGAGTATCATTTATATTTGTTACTGTTGCTCCAAGTTATTTGAACTTCTCCACCTCTTCAAAAGATAAATAATAATAATAGTAATAATAATAATAATAATAATAATAATAATAATAATAATAATAATAATAACAGCAACAACAACGGCAATAATAATAATAATAATAATAATAATAATAATAATAATAATAATAATAATAATAATAATAAATATATTTAGGAAGGCCGAGACGTAGAAAAAAATCAAATTATGATTTATTTAACGACGCTCGCAACTGCCGAGGTTATATCAGCGTCTCCGGTGTGCCGGAATTTTGTCCAGGAGGAGTTCTTTTACATGCCAGTAAATTTACTGACATGAGCTTCTCCCATTTAAGCACACTTAAATTCCATCGACCTGGGCCGGGATCGAACCCGCAACCTCGAGCACAGAAAGCCAACGCTATACCGACTACGCTACCGAGGCCGACCCGAGACGTAGATGGGAGGATAATATTAAAATGGATTTGAAGGAGGTGGGATATGATGATAGAGACTGGATTAACCTTGCTCAGGATAGGGACCGATGGCGGGCTTATGTGAGGGCGGCAATGAACCTGCGTGTTCCTTAAAAGCCATACGTAAATAAGTAATAATAATAATAATAATAATAATATTAATAATAATAATAATAATGCCGGCATTTGTTTTATTCCTCAGCACAGAAACTTTAACGTCATGGGAAAGCTGACCCTACGTCATGTCTTGTCTTCAATCATTGCCAATCATCATGTTGCTGTATTTGAAGGTCTGGCATCATGTTGACCTTCGAAATAAATTTGGAACTGGAAGGTCAAATCGTACATTTACAGCACTTAATGCTTTCCTGTCCCTGTAAGCGAGAATTTCATGTAAAATTTAGCTTCTATTTTTGGATCGTGCAAAAATAATTTAAGCTATGTACCACAATGAGTCCATATGGGTGTAGGCCATCTAACCTTGAAGCCAAATTTAAAAAAGTACAAGAAGAAGAAGAAGAAAAAGAAGAAAAGGTTAGGGGTGGGCTGGGTCATCGTACCGCAAGTTTTTATATGTAGAATTAGATCTATATGGTGTGGTCGAATTGGTGGGATCACGGTGCTCTGTATATGAGCCGTTCAGAGCAAAAGTGTTGTAAGTCAAAATTGGGTAATGAGGTTTAAAGTAAAAATTCTGTAAAATACAGCGCAAAGTAGCAATTAATATGGCCTTCTTGCTATCCACTGACTACTAACAATTTAAATAAAATGAATACTAATTGCTACTTTGCGTTGTACTTTTCAGAATGTTTACTTTAACCCTCATTACCCATTTTTGACTTACATCACTTCTGCTCTGAACGGCTCATATATGATGTACAAATAAAGAGAGAGTTCAATGATGTTGACAGTGTGCACGAATGAGGAAGAAATAATTTAGTTTCCTCTACTCTTCTGATCTTTCTGAGACAGTCTTTGGAATCTTTTTGGCTTCTCTGGTTTCCCTTATTTTTCTTGGTTCCATTTCCGGTAGGTTTGCTGCTTTTCTTTTGCTGTATTTCCAGTCATTTTAAATTTGTTACCCTATAAAATGTATTCTTTTCTAAATATACAATTTATTTATTTCGAACTCAAATGTTAATTTTGTTAATAATACAAGCATGTACCTGTGACTTCGTTTCTGCTTCGTTGAACTATGTTCCCTCGTTCCAGAAATATAGCATATAATATACAACACAACATTTATTTCATTTCGTCCACACCTGTGGAGTAACGATTAGTGCGTCTAGCCGCGAAACCAGGTGGCCCGGGTTCGAATCCCGGTCAGGGAAAATTACCTGGTTCAGGTTTTTTCCGGGGTTTTCCCTCAACCCAATTTGAGAAAATGCTGGGTAACTTTCGGTGCTGGACCCCGGACTCATTTCACTGGCATTATCACCTTCATCTCATTCAGACGCTTAATAACCTGAGATGTTGATACAGCGTCGTAAAATAATCTACTAAAAAAACTTTTATTTCTGGAGATTGCCGCCATTTTCTTATTACTTTACGACTGAAACCGAAGCACGATATAGTACTCGTGGAGAACTTTCAAACCACATGTAACTTCTCTCACTCCCTTTTGTTTCGACCATGAAATCACGGTAACAAGATTTCGTCACGCTTGCAGGCCAGTGTGTACCCTGTTACACCCATCATACAGTTTGAAGAAGTAGTTCTATATAAGAGCACGAGTACTCCACACCTGTGGAGTAACGGTCAGCGCGTCTGCCCGCGAAACCAGGTGGCCCGGCTTCGAATCCCGGTCGAGCAAGTTACCTGGTTGAGGTTTTTTCCGGGATTTTCCCTCAACCCAATACGAGCAAATGTTGGGTAACTTTCGGTGCTGGACCCCGGACTCATTTCACCGGCATTATCACCTTCATATCATTCAGACGCTAAATAACCTAGATGGTGATACCAAATAATAAGAGCACGAGTAATGGCTCCGTAATCTTGTGTTTAGCATGCCACTAGTTCACTGTAGTACCGTTTCGAAACAGAACCACCCAACACCTGTAGCAAGGAGAAGTATCCGACCCGGAGTCCTTTTATTTGTAACCAGAACGGTGTCCCTTGAGCCATGGCTTGGAAATCCTCTTACTCAGAATTCGGTATAATACGCAACATCTATTATTGTCAGATGTTCAGTTTTGACGTGAAATGTTTTTGCTTTGTTTCTAGTTTAATGCGTGTAGGATCATGTAATTAATCATTGTCTTGCTCAGGCCATCCATCACGACACAACTTTTAAAATATTAATGTTTCCACACTTCAGTAGGAGCTAAAAGTCTCTTTCTCTCAGAGAACTCGCTTAGCGAGTAAGAACAATACCGTGTGCAACAGGTGGTCAGTTATATGTACTCATGCATGTGGTTCAGGGGGCATGGGGGACTTCGTTATCACCCAATTTTCCGTACATCGCAAGTATTTATTTTAATTGTAAGTACGAAAAGGGGCGGTTCGACTGCCAGGTAAACAGGGCGGCAGGACACACCTGTGTCATCATTCTCAGCATCAGCGTCATCATCTTCTTCTTCTTCTTCTTCTTCTTCATAGTTTACTCTACATCTGACTCATATTGTTGACAAGTATCTCCAGTGTTAGGACAACCATAAAACACTAATAAGTGCTATAGAGTTAACAAAAAAAATGTATAGGCTATTTCATCTGTTTTACTCCAATAAAAATGTGTGATGTTCTCTGTAATGAATTTGTAGGACGGTGTTCCATTCTGTAGCTTCAATTATTGTCTACTACTTACTTACTTACTTTTAAGGAATCCGGAGGTTCATTGCCGCCCTCACATAAGCCCGCCATTGGTCCCTATCCTGAGCAAGATTAATCCAGTCTCTATCATCATATCCCACCTCCCTCAAATCCATTTTAATATTATCTTCCCATCTACGTCTTGGCCTCCCCAAAGGTCTTTTTTCCTCAGGCCTCCCAACTAACACTCTATACGCATTTCTGGATTCGCCCATGCGTGCTACATGCCCTGCCCATCTCAAACGTCTGGTGAAGAACACAATGCGTGCAGTTCTATGTTATGTAACTTTCTCCATTCTCCTGTAACTTCATCGCTCTTAGCCCCAAATATTTTTCTAAGCACCTTATTCTCAAACACCCTTAACCTATGTTCTACTCTCAAAGTGGGAGTCCAAGTTTCACAGCCATAAAGAACAACCGGTAATATAACTGTTTAATAAATTCTAACTTTCAGATTTTTTGACAACAGACTGGATGATAAAAGCTTCTTAACCGAATAATAACAGGCATTTCCCATATTTTTCTGTGTTTAATTTCCTCCCGAGTATCATTTATATTTGTTACTGTTGCTCCTAGGTATTTCAATTTTTCCACCTCTTCAAAGGATAAATTTCCAATTTTTATATTTCCATTTCGTACAATATTCTCGTCACGAGACATAATCATATACTTTGTCTTTTCGGGATTTACTTCCAAACCTATCAATTATTGTCTAACAACAACAATAAGAATAATAATAATAATAATAATAATAATAATAATAATAATAATAATAACAATAATAATAATAATTTCCAGATATACTAGCCTATCATATAATTAGATTACTTTCTTCTAAACTTGCCTTATCCACATCTTTAACTAGCATAACTGGTCTTATCCAAAAATAAAATTAAGTTTATGCCCATAATTTTTGGTTTTGATTTTCCACAAAATACCATACTGTGATATCTAACATCATACTTTTCCTGTTTCAGTTATCAATAGTTTAAGTTTCAGGAGTTTTTTTTTTTTTTCTAATTCTGGAGAGTCATTTAATATGGACAAGGAGAGTTTTACCTTCTATAGCCTCATTTGTAGACACTGTATTTTTCTCCACACCGAGGAAGGTTTTACCGACCTCTGCCACAAGACCTTGCAGACTGAAGAACGGCCCTGACTTGCGATGTACTTCCCTTGTTTCAACCGTAATTCAGGGGGTTTCAAACACGTTGGATGCAGTTGGATTTATGATCTGAGCCATGCAATTGTTTACAGCGCTTATTGCGTGGAAAATTCTTCTTCGATACTGATGAGCGCCCTTTACGTGTGTACTACTTGTAAATCTTGTTTGCTCCCGTCGGAAGATGTACGTCACACACTCTCTCTTCCCCCTCCCCTTCCGTTCTTCCGTTTGTTAACTTGTGCATTCTATACACTTCGCTTGTTAACGTGTATTTTGTGAAATGACAGTTACAACGCTTTAAATTACAGTGCCTACAGGAAAACGCTTTTGTAGGAATCGCTATAAACGAAGAGTGTGTAATTGAAATTATGAAAAATGTATAATTATAGGTTTTATTTAAAACTTCGTACGATATATACATTTCATGCGTTGGTATGTAATATTATACAATCAGATTTCTGAGAAATTGTGTGGAGATATAGATGGCATTACTTACTTACTTACTTTTAAGGAACCCGGAGGTACATTGCCGCCCTCACATAAGCCCGCCATTGATCCCAATCCTGAGCAAGATTAATCAATTCTCTATCATCATATTCCACCTCCCTCAAATCCATTTTAATATTATCTTCCCATCTACGTCTCGTCCTCTCTAAAGGTCTTTTTCCCTCCGGCCTCCCAACTAACACTCTATATGCATTTCTGGATTCTCCCATACGTGCTACATGCTCTGCCCATCTCAAACGTCTGGATTTAATGTTCCTAATTATGTCAGGTGAAGAATACAATGCGTGCAGTTCTGTGTTGTGTAACTTTCTCCATTCTCCTGTAACTTCATCCCTCTTAGCCCCAAATATTTTCCTAAGACCCTTATTCTCAAACACCCTTAACCTATGTTCCTCTCTTAAAGTGAGAGTCCAAATTTCACAACCATAAAGAACAACCGGTAATATAACTGTTTAATAAATTCTAACTTTCAGATTTTTTGACAGCAGACTGGATGATAAAAGCTTCTCAACCGAATTATAACAGGCATTTCCCATATTTATTCTGCGTTTAATTTCCTCCCGAGTATCATTTATATTTGTTACTGCTGCTCCAAGATATTTGAACTTCTCCACCTCTTCTAAAGAAGAGTTTCCAATTTTTATATTTCCATTTTTTTATACAATATTCTCGTCACGAGACATAATCATATACTTTATCGATGTCTTTTAAATATCAAAAATGACTTAATCGCAATCTATAACGTTATCCTGAAGTAAGTTCCCAGCTTGAATGGCTGTATTTTCTGTACAGATAAGGGATTAAAATTTGGAGCGATTCTCGATGGGAGTTCACCTGTATGTAGCCAACAATTTCGCACGACTGCCTACAACTAGGATATAATATATATATATATATATATATATATATATATATATATATATATATATATATATATATAGGGGCTCTTGTTTACTGCACATGCGCAGTGTGTTGTAAGCGAAACTATAAAGGTTCATTTACAGTGAAAATTAAACATAACGTAAGCGTTAAATTAAGAATGTAAACGTTACGGTAAAATCAATAAGTCATACCATCATTCACGATGGGAACATAAACATAACAGCAAACATACTTGGTAACCAATGAAACATAACAACGACGCCATTTCCTCATATTCTGTCGTATACTTCAGCGCTTCACGATTGTGTTCTGTTTGCAAATCACGTAAGCATAAACATGAAAATTTGGAGTTCGCAAACTTTCATGTTAAAGGCTCATTCACAATGAAAATTAAACAAAACGTAAACATTAACATAAGCCCATAAACATATGCCACAAACTTAAGTAGCCAAGGCCCATTCACAATGAAAATTAAACATAACGTAAACATAACACGTGTGTGGAAACGAACATACCGAATCAACAAAACTACAGAATCTATTACATAAAAATGGAGAATTGCACAATGACTGACGATGTAGCTATTCAATTTATGTTTCTAATAACTACAATGGCATCAGTATATGGCTTTCAATACTTGAAATCAAAGAAACGGAGATGTAAAATAATCAACTTTTCGTCATATGATTTCATGTTGCGCGCCTAGCTATCATCACGGCCAATAGATCAAAATATTGCCTGTAGGCAAAGCCCATGAGATGTTAAACAAAAAGTGAAAACACGCTTTCCGGTTGTGTACTGTTTCCAAATCGCATAAACATAAGCATGAAAGTTTGGAGTTTCATGTTAACGTCTTATGATTAAGATTAAGTTTATGCTTATGTGAATGCTTTCATTAAATAACATGGACACAAGGTTTTATGCTTACGTTATGTTTATGTTTAATTTTCATTGTGAATGGGCCTTAACGTCTTACGGTAATGTTTATGTCAGTGCTTATGTGAATCATTGCGAATGATCCCATTTGGTAGCCTGGGCGCAAACTTCTGTGTTTATGTTACGGTTATGTTTAATTTTCATTGTGAATGAGCCTTTAGGGAGCTGTAAATTTTATAATATATATGGGCTATTGTTTACTGCACATGCCCAGTGTGTTGTAAGCAATACTAAAAGGGAGCTGTAAATTTTATTTTTGCACGATAGTGTGTTTTTTTTCGTCGTTACAGTAAACTGCCGCCACTATTGGAAGTTAATTTTACTGAATTCAGAGTTGCCAACCTAGATAAGTATGAAATATTATAAATTATCGCTCTAGGGTTGTAATTAAAAATACTCCTGCCATCTATCAACACCTATGACAAAACTTCTTGCTGAGAATCAGTCAGCTGTTCATAGTCTAACGTACGTAGGTACCGATATTGTATATTAAGATTTTATGAAATATTATTTTCAAAATATATTATTGTTCAAAAAATACTGTAAAACACGTTTGTATTGGTATATAGCTGTCCCCACTATTACTGTTAAATTAAATTATGATTTCAGCAGATAATGAAAATGTATTTATGCTCGACCATGCCGAAATGTAGTAATTATACACCTGGTAGCAGTCCTTTAATGCATGTCATTAAAGTACACCTACTCATTAAAGTACAGGTGTTTTCAGCCAATGACAACTCAGCTTACAGCTGTTCAGCCAATGACAAGTCAGCTTTGTACCGTTATAAAACCGCAAGTATCGATTATTCTCGGATATGCAATCGAAAGAGAATTAGCGAAAAGTCACGGAGGTTGGAAATCGAATACTGTCGCAGAAGGTTATGTTCTGTTACTATAATAATTAGCGTTAATTGTAAATAATATTCAAATAAATTCAATTTGTCATCTCGTTTTTCAATGTCGAATTCAATAATCAAGGTTACACCAAGTTTAACGGGATTACATCAAGGTCAATGACATTATTGTTCCTTGGAAAAAATCAATACTTTCGCGTCTGCGCACATCTCACAATTCACGACCTAGAACAAGGTCACTTCCGATCTTGTCAGATACAAATAAAATGTATAAGTTACATCTGAATAATTTCAAGTTAGAAATATGGTCGAGCATAAAAAGTCGTATGAAACTCGCCTATAATGGTAATTAAGAAGCTCGTATGAAAATTATGAAACTCTCTTGCGCTCGTTTCATAAACATCCATACTCGATTCTTAATTACTATCATTATAGGCTCGTTGCTTAATGTACTATTATGTTATAATAATAAGAGAAAAGTGCAGTACATGTAATTAACATTGTTAAACCTGTATTTCGCTTTTCGCAATTGGCATTACTGGATAATAACATCGAATTTCTTTACTGCAGTAATCGATATTCATCTACGAGTATTTCAACTTCACAATGTCTGAATAGTTTAAGTAGTCCTTAATATACTGTGAATTTTTTTTCACCTCAACAATAGGAATTTTATTCTTCCAACAATAATTCCTTTCTACAATTCACCTTAAACGCTCTCGTCAACAATTGGATCTTCACTCAACACAGTATTCGTTATAGCACTCCACCGACGACAATGACAATTTACTTGGACTATTACGCACAACAATGAACTGTTAATCTTAACTAATATTTACAAAGCAGAACTACCAGTTCTCAGTTCACAGTTCTTCTATCTCAGTCACTCGAGTTCACAGTATCTCGAACCACAGACCTTCAGAGACAGTTCACTGTACTCGAACTCGGGTCCCTCCAACTGCGGTCCACTGCACTCGAACTCAGGTCCCTTCAACTGCGGTCCACTGCACTCGAACTCAGGCCTTCGGCTGCTGACGCAGTTGCGGACGCACACTCGAGTCGAACTCCGGTGCACAAGACTGGCTTCCTTGCTCTGGCTTTCTCACTGACTGAATAACTGAAAAACTCTCGAGTTCGCAGGCGCTTCTTCTTTTATAGCAAAATCATAGTTGCGAGAAATTTCTACAGGTGTGTAGAGAATTATCTGGATATCTCCACTTCGACGGACTTCTCGAAGAGTCGGGAAGGTCCGTTCCCCATTCACTGCGTACGCAGCAGTTGCGCGCGCACTCTCGCTCCACTCTCTCGCCGCGTTGGCCCTTTCCCCTCTCCGCCGCGCGCCATTCCTCCGTGCTCCGCGCGATCTGCTTTCTTGTGGGACGCTGGTCGTGAGTTCGAATCTCACGTCGCTGTCACAATACAATTATTAACATTTTGTGATCGAATTTTAGGGATAAATTATTTACATTTTTATTTTATTCACGAAATAGTCCTAATAAATATCACTCGAGATCTGAGATTACTAGGCTACAGGAGACTGGGAACTTACTTTACAATAACATTATATATTTTATAGGTGCCAACATATTTTATTTTTATACATAGTATTTTCCACATACGGAGTACCACTTGAAATTCAACGAGTAGTGATGCAATTGATTACAAACAAGTGCCGTAATTGATAGCAAAATATGATGAGAGGTTTGAAGTTGTTTTCCTTGGCTTTCGCATAAATTGATTACACGTTAATTAAATCTGAGACATTGAAAGTTAATCCCTTAGGCCATGTTAGCTTTTAAACTGATGCAATTATCACTAATGCTGTTAACAAAGTCGAGGCATTTGAAAGAGCTCTGTCAAGTGAGACGGATGACTTCGGCCGGATTTAAAACTGACATGCTCCACGGCGGGGGGCATCTATCAGGCCATGATCTGGCCTTGCGTGCTTCGTACCACGAGTAAGTTGTCGTGATGGATTAGCCGCAATCAGTGTCGGCCCTCACCTGTTAACAAATGAATTCCTTTTTAGAAAAATACATTTCTTTTGACAGACTAAGACTGAAGATAAATTACATTTTATTTATAATTTAGGTGGAAATATCGAGTGTCTTGACAGTGATAGATACTTGCTAAATGTACTTTTCACGTGTTGTAGAGCAAGTCAGTTTTTATTACTTTATCGAATACATTGTAATTTTTTTAATACTACTCATACGCTCTAGATGTTTAAAAACAGTTCAGTTTCTAATATAGTAGCAGTTACATTCATCTTTATAATTTATATCCAATTACATTTTCTCAGTTGTCAGTATTTTACCAATAATATTATATTTCTGGTTCCAGTTTGATTAATTATATATTTTTATGTACATAAGAAAAATTGAGTTTTTCATATGTTATGGTTATAACCTGTTCCTGATTTATTTTTATGTGTCTGAAAGGTTCAATTTGTAATACATAGGATGATTCAGGACTGTTAGTAAATATTTTAGGAAGTAGTAGTATTCCCAGTTCAAAAGGAAACTTAAGGTTCGAGAAAAGTTAACTTTAAAACTTCATGTTGCTGTGAAAAATTCAATAAACGCACTCAAATTTGAAACTTATGCTGTATAATTTAGCAACATTAAGAGAATTTGGAATAATTTCAACGATCCTTTGATTTTTCTCAGCAACTTAATTCTTAAAGGTTTCTCAAAACTTTAAATTTTAATTTTTTCCCCTTTTGAACTGGGCCTTCTATTAATCATTTGTTCAACTTCAATAGGTATGAAGAGACAGCAGTGTCAATGTTATGCATAACAAAAGTCTGAAACAGATTAAAAGCAAGCAGCACTCTGAATAATATGTGACTGCAATTGTGTTCTTACTTTGTTGAGTATTAGAACTTTTCTAATAATGCCACGTATTTTTACACATGCTGAATATGTAAGTTGGCAAATTAATATTATTTTGCTGTATCCTTTGTTTCAGGTAAGTCCGCATTCCTTTGCATGCACTTCGTTCCTGCCAGTTATCGGGTATGTAAAATGTTACTTGTTGTTTGTACATGACATCGACATGCTATCTATTAGGCCTAAACATTAAGTCCCTAGTTATATTTTACTCTTAACCTATGTGTTGTCTGATTACTTGACCACCATATTATATTATTTTTTATCGTAGACTACTTTCATAATTCATCTGCATAAAATAATTATAATTTAGTATGGACACATTGAATCAATGAATGCTAGCCATGATTTCCCATGTTGACCAAAGGCCTCCTGTGTTGGGGGTAGAACCCCCTTTACTTATGACTCCATAGCGTCTTAGTACCGACGTCAACAAAGCATAAGAGCCTTACGTGCACCCCTATGACGGTGCAGGTTGATATATTTATTTGATATAAATAGCTAAAGTTTGCGTATGTGTCACTGATATTTCATAATAGTCTTCTACGCAAGTATGCAAAACATTTGATATTATTCAGATAAATTAGTGTTGTTCGATAAACATTTTAACTCAAATATTAACAACTAGTCATACCCGTGCGTTTCACTGACTTGTTACAAATCAGTATCAGTGACTTTAATATATTACATTTTAAAATATAGCATTGTTATTATTTAGTGAATAATTAGCGTAGGCCTATTATAAGTTGTACTCGCAAGTCGCTTGCTTCTGGATTATTTTCAAGTTTTATTTATTGGGACGTAACTTATTTTCACGCCAATTTTCATAGAAATCTGTTCTGCCGTTATCGAGTGGAAAGGTAACAAACAGATAGACATAGGTTAAAAACAAGAATTTCAGAAATGAGTTTTTCGGTCTCAGAATAAATTCATTATAAATGTTAACGCCAATTATTTTTTCAAAAAACGAACATTACCATAAAAATATGTTACAGTTTTATCATTAATATATACATTTTAAGGGGTAAAATCAAAGATTAAATTGGAAAAATAAATAAATATATAATTCTCTGCCCAATCCGTAATTAAAAAAATAGGGTTAAACTTAAAACTACTGCACCCTTTCTAAAAAAATCGAAAAATTAAAATGCTATCATACTTGACCTTTCAGGACTGCTGTCACTAGACTTAAAGGACAGCGTTCATTGTAATATGTAGTAGAATTAGATTATCTTGTAAATTCACTTCTTACACTTGAGCGGACCGAAAGCAGAATATATTTTAAAATGTGGTGTGTCAATTTTAAATGTTGACTTTCATAAATATGGAAGTATATCATTTTACATAATAGCTCGTTTATAACGTGTGTGTAAATTTCTCAATAATAATAATAATAATAATTTTATTTATTTATTTATTTACTTATATTTAATGTGCTGTACAACAGCCAGAGGCCAATTACAGTTCAGCACAAACAATGTAACAAAAACATTAGCAATAATTTACAATAAAAGTACAAAGAAATATTTAAATTAATGGCAATTAATTAAAATGATAATTACAAATGAAATAATGGAATCATAAATGACGAATGGAATCATATAAAATAGTAATACAAAGATATACAAGATTATAATACGACAATAATGGCAATGAATGGACGGGATAAAATGGATGACTAAATTACATAGCATAATGAGATAAAAGTAATTGTATTTGAAAATGAAAGGATGGAATCAAGTAAATTAATAAATAACAAAATGATATAAAAGTTAGCGAGAATAATATTAAAATGCATATTTAAACAAAAGATATAAATGAAAACTGATATAAAACTTCAAAATATATACTACACATTAAATGGATCCAAGCTTGATCCATGCAAATTAGCATATTTTATACATCTGCAGACCGGAGAGAGAGATTTAGAATTTCTATTGTAAAACAGTTTATTATATCTTAAACCCTTAGCAGGAATACGAAGACTGATATTGCTTATGAACGATTCACAATCAATATCACCCTTAAGAACTTTACAAAAAAATAAGTAATCAAGATCTTGACGTCTGGCAAATAAACTACAGCAATTAAAATATTTGCAGTTAATCTCATATTTATAATCATCAGAATTAGGTAAAAATCTATAAGAACACAGGGAAATAAATTTTCTTTGAATATTCTCAGGCTTAGCCGAGTCAGTGGAAGTAATAGAGTTCCATACTACAGATGCATATTCAAGCTTGGATCTGACCAATGTATAGTATAAAATTAATAAGCACATAGGAGTAGAAAAAGAATAAGTTATAGATCTAATTAGACCAAGCATTCTTAATGAATGGGTATAAATATATTGCACATGATCATGGAAATATAATTTAGAATCAAGTAAGACACCAAGATCTCTAATAGTATCTTTCCTAGTAATTATGACATTATTAAGAGTATAATTAAATTTTTGGGAGGTTGTTTTACGTGAGAAAGAAATAGCAAAAGTTTTGGATTGATTAATTTTCATTCCGTTTTCAACAGTCCAAAGTGCAATTGAATTGATATCCTTTTGAAGAATTTGACAATCAGCCAAACTACTAATTTTGAGAAAGATTTTGAGATCATCCGCAAATAAAAGAAAGCTAGAACTTATTCTTTTACTTATGTCATTTATAAATAATAAAAATAAGAGAGGCCCCAAAGTAGACCCTTGAGGGACAAACTATTAAATGGATCCGAGAGAGAATTACCTAGTCTAACATAATAATAATAATAATAATAATAATAATCACTACATACGTAGTGTGTAACAATACAGTTACGTCATAGTTTCGTCATTATTTTATAATGAAATGTAATAAAATATCTCAGATTCTCTATTGCATCGGATAATGTGTGCTAGTGTGCCGCGCTAAGCATCGATAGTACAACTAAGTCTGATCGATTACCACGCTATATTTCGATCAAAGAGTACCGCTACAGCAATATTATTCTAATTATTCTGTGCTCTTTGTTTTGTTGTTCTGTGGTTACTAGGCAACCACAATCATAAAAATATGACAATCGATACGAACAGCTGTTGAAAGACGGCCATTTTTGCTCTCTATAGGCAACGATTAAACAGGTTTCGTGTATATAACTACTGCGAAGCAATTCCCATGTATAGTTAAACACTGCTTATACATCCATCGCTTATATATGGTTTATTATTTAACGTTTTCTGCCCCAACTCTGCATAAGTCTCGTATAAAAATTATATTCGATTTATTAGTAAAACCTTTAAGCTAGGTATAGCTACAATTCATGAGTGAATTCAAATGTCAGTGCTTTGAGGTTATAGAGAATGCCTTTTTCTGAAATCCAATCAAGGAAAGTTTATCATTTTATTTAAGCGCACACCAGGGATGAGACGATATTAGCTCCCAATCACGGTAGAAGAGCTCGACCTTGATCACGAGCGCATAGCGCATCCACTACATAGCGTCGTAACGTACAACAGGGATATACAGTACATGCACATGCAGCGAATAAAGGCAGCAATTATTACAATGGCTTGCGTTACTAAATTTCTGGGTATGTAATAGGGCTAATTACTAAGTTATTTAATGTAATGTACATATATAAACAAATCGCAAAGGGACGGGTTTTTTAGGAACAAAAAGAGAAATAGGAAAAGTTAATTGTATGTAATCCATTTTATTGTTAAAAGCAATTATTTATTATGTAAATACTTCACTTCATTGGTTAGGAGAAACTAATAGGGTCTACCTGTTCAATGTGTGTGATCTCTAAGCACTTTTGAGTATTTGTTGAAAAAATAATAATGGCAATATTGATTGAAATAGAGTATATTGATTGTGTGATTGTGAAAATGTAGTCCTTACTCTCCAGTCGTGATTATGTAATGAGTTTTCTTAGAGTGATTTGTGAGATGCACGTAACACGAAAAAACAAATTGATTAAATTAAGATATTCAGAGCCATCGTAATTTTTGGGGTCAATCATTTAAGGGGATATGTATGACTTTTAAAACTTCCACAATTTCGGCCAAAATTTTCGAAATTTAAACTATATAAACAGATCTATAATAATATCATCTGTACAAAATTTGGTGCAATTAGGTCTAATACTTTTGAAATTATAATTTTAAATATATTTTATATTGACGTTACTAAAAAAGCTTCTTGCATCAAAGTTTTCAAAATGTTTAGTTTATATTTGCTCAAAATCCTGAAAATAGTTATTGGAATAAACGTGAATTAGCATTTTGAGCTTGTGCCATCAAAGATAAAATATTATTTCTAAATTAAAGAAACACGTAGTCTAATAAAAGTAAATATCCAGAAACAAGCAACAAATAAAACATCAAAAATACATTAAAATAAAGAAATAAAAGGAATGTCGATACAATCTACTGACCCAAATGTAAATTAATTTACCTTCGATGTCAATTTCGAAATGTATTTATTTCTTTCTTCTCCTGAATAATGCCTATATATTTTTTCATGTTGCGTCTCATAATGCAGTTTTATGTTGCTTTTTTTTTACAGATGATATTTTTTTTTACATAACAAACACTGGACTTCATCACCATGTTCGAAGCATTAATATTATATCTTCCACTCTTCCTTGAAAGCTTTAAGCGCTTCCGTTCCGTCATGATGCGCTGTGTTCTAAGATCTGTACATCCTTTAGCAATGTTTACAGGTAAAAGAGCTCCGCGCGCGCGCAGCGGGCATAAAAGAGCTCTCACTCGCAATTATTAGTCACCATCGCAAGACTGGCGTACACTGAATGATTATACAGGACATCATTTTATTTTTACTTCAACTTTTATTGTACCTGAGTTTTTTAATGTACTTCACTCCCACCCCTTCTACTAACGAAGTTCCAACCCAACTGTCGTCCATACAGAACCAAGGCCGCAGTATTGAGTTAGTGATTATAGTACGTTTCAGAAATATGTTCGCGTTTTCCAGTGAGGAAAATTTCCAATATTGAATCATATTTTCGCACAGATACTGTCGTCCGTTTGCCTACGTCGCATCCCGATTTCCCCCACTGCTTCTGCTCGCTCCACTGTAAAAACTAGTGGCTGGGCTTTCTTAGCTCTTTTCTGAAAACATTAATTTCTGTTAGGAATTAATTGGACGTCTACGTTATATTATGCAACTGTTCAAAATAACTTAAATAAAAGCCCCTCGTTAAGTAATTAACTATCACGTGATTTCCCCCCCCCTTTCTACGATCCTGCGACATCACCACTTGGACGGACAGTAGATAGCATGTCTGAGTAATTTTATGTGTGCGGGTCGGGCAGAAGTGAAGATTGAATTTACAGTAATTAAGGTACTCTTTTATAGAGTAGGTACAGAATTACATCAACATGAGTTCCTAAGTATGAAGAACGAAACTGGTAATTGGAATTAAATGCAATAGTCTATAGTGCTTTAATAGGCACAAAAGAACTTAAGCCTGTATCGAAATGAACATTTAGAAAAATGTGTTTAAATATCCATATTATGATTATTTTTCATTTTAACTTCATTCTCTATATCGTACGCTAATGTGCTGTAGATAGTATAATATACACTGCATAATGAATACGTTCGCATGGATAACTCAGTTCGTGAGTAAAAACACTTATTGTTAATACTGTACTGTATTTTGATTAAACAAAACCTAATGAAAATTATCACACTCAAAATCGCGATATTTCCTATTTTACGTAAATGGATGAACTACTTTTCTTCCCTCCTGTACCTAGTAAAGTGATTTGTTTGTATTTTACGCCAGTATCATCGAACTCCAGTCGTGGAAGGAGGTAGCAAACGGCGTTAATCCAAAGGTATAGCCAGGTTAATATTAAATATGTTAGTAAAAATAAAATGATGTCCCTGTATTTATGTATGTATATTTTTTTCTAATCTCTCGCAATATGGTACGGGAACATAAATGTTTGAAGCTCGTAAAACGTATAGGGATGTGCGTGTGAGTTACCTACGTTGGTGACATTCACCTTTTCAAGCTGCATTGTTTTCTAGCAGCACACACAACAGCGCTGGGTTATAAATGACGGCACATTATGCCGAGTTCGGAGCGTTGTAATGCCCCATTTAAATGTGAATGCTGCGTTCTCCGCGGTTAGCAGATAGCTCCTGATTTGCTGTCTCGTCACTGCGGTGGCTTATTAAGAGGTTTGCGTCGCGTCGCCAAGTAGGGCCCGTGGATTCAGTTGTAATCCGCAGCTACAGTTACCTAACTAAACCCCTTACCCAACTTATATATAATTCACAGATTTCCATTCATTACTGGATTTGAGTTGCCGAAGCAACTTCTTGTAATGAGCAAACACTGGCAAGCAAGATATGCAGGATCATTGGAAAGCTTTCCATGGAGTGACTTCGATTCCTAATACAGGAGTAAACATTTTTCATATCTTAATAAGTTCATATCTATATGCAACACGCCTGAAGTAACATGTAAACTCGTATTTCATGTGGATTGCATGATCTATGGTTGGTTAAAATGTTATGTTTTATTTAACGACGCTCGCAACTGCAGAGGTTATATCAGCGTCGCCGGATGTGCCGGAATTTTGTCCCGCAGGAGTTCTTTTACATGCCAGTAAATCTACTGACATGAGCCTGTCGCATTTAAGCACACTTAAATGCCATCGACCTGGCCCGGGATCGAACCCGCAACCTTGGGCATAGAAGGCCAGCGCTATACCAACTCGCCAACCAGGTCGACTCTATGGTTGGTTATACTTATACATTACTACTGGGTGTTCAATTCAAAGTGTGTCATGGCTCGCTGTATGCCGTCATGTGGCTAGCCGATGAGCCTAGAGAATTCAATCTTCCTACATTTCCGCAAAGGCGAATTACCTATATGCCAGAGAAGTTGCCTAGCAAGTACGGCGTTCATTCTGAAGAGTAATTACCGATACGTACAGTAACGCCTATAGTGCCAGGAATGTGAACTGTTTGGAAACACGTACTGAAGTGAATTTTTTTTTCTTACCGTCGGGATATGGGGAGAGTGTTAAGACGATTACTTACGTATTTGTTGACATTAACTTCGACGGTCAACATGGACACGGAGCATTTGATTTGTATTGTGGAATGTTGCCGTACGCAACCGATGATAACAAATACTCTGGGTACGACTTGCCCGCGCAAAACACAGTTTGAAAGAGGTTATGGTAGCACACAGACCGTACAGACCGCCATCTGTTGCTACGATGTTCAAGTTATACCGTACACGTTCTTAAGTTCAGATTGAACGCCTTGATTAATAGGCAACTTCTCTGACATAAAAGCTGAAACTCGCTTCAAATCGCTGACTCACCAACAGTGACGTCATGACACACTTTGAAATGAACACCCAGTAGTGGCTTGTGCAGCAATTGCTGCAAACTAAGCCCATAAAAAGTTCAAATAAAAATTGTTCAGATTTATTTTCAATGAAGAATACCAGACATTTTGATAGTTATTTGCTTCCATAATAGTGAAACATACTCACTCTGAATGTTTTTTTTTTTTTTTTTTTTTTTGCCAAATACTTTTCCTTGAACCTATCCGTCTTCAGTTCTTGAGTTTCAATGCGAAATCGCTAGTAACAATGTCAGGATGATCAGTGGGCTTTTCATGTGGGAGTAATGCAGTAGCTATTTCGGGTCATTGCGGATTGTATGTGAAAGTTAAGAAAATGTAAGTTTTGTCATGCTTTGAACAAAAGACTTAGCATCTTGGTATAGCTGCTGCATGTTTCGTGAACTGCCCTGAAATGTAGAGGGCAGAATCACTTTTTCCCACTAAGAGATCTTGCTGAGGTGATCAAGAGACTACAAAATCTTGTAGGCCTCTTATTTTATCAATAAGTAATACCTTTTGGTCTTTTCTTATGAATTGTAATTTTTTGCGCTTCTTCCAGACATTACTGATCTATCAAATACTGAAGGATTAATTTGTGTAACAATGAATGTTATTTCGTATATTTTCTGTAATATAGGCTGTTGTGAGGAATTTATTGCTGAGATGTGGAAAATGAGGCGAATGATATGTCAGAGTTGTAGAATCTTATATGCGCCCTAAATAAAACTGTCCATCGTAAATCGTTAGCGGTTTCAGTGTTTCATTTGTTGCAGGTTGCGGGAAATAAACTTACTCATCACGGTAGCAAGAAGTGAAATGGCATGCTATTTTCCCTACAACAAAATATGCTTGGCAGCGATCACAAATCTAATCGATTAAACCAAAGAAATATGAAATTAATTTTAGTTTAAAGATGCAGCTAAAATAGGAAGCATGACTCAATTACTACCAAGGAAAGTTAGAGAATCAGACATATAAATATCTATATCACACTGCCATTACATACATGAAAAGGACCCACACCACTTGATTAATAATTGTAAAAGTATTTCATTTTAATAACAATATTGTTACCTTACGTAAGTTTTATAGTTTTCAGTAACATAATTTTATATAGGCCTATAGCCGTTACACAGTAAATTATAGAAATAAAGATCTAATATAAAATATTCTTTCTCTGCGTCTACTTACATAAAGCCCCAAAAGGTTTCACTTCCATATACCAGTATAGCATTATGTGTTGCATTAACTGTAAAAATATTTCATTTTTAATGGTAATAATGTCATCAAACATTCTTAAGTTTTGTAATTCTTAATATCTTATACACAGCTGTACTCGGAAAACTACAGACCAGAGAATCAGACCTGTAAATTATTTTTATACGTTATCAAAAAATTGCACAAATGAAGATCGACATATTGGCATTATGATGGGAAAGAATCTGAGCCGTCTGAACTCTATGTCAGCAATCCTGTAGGTCATGGCCTTCGTGTAATAGCCTATTGTTTATTGTAGTGTGTGTTTTGTTTATTCTGAAATGCAACAGGCCGACTTGATGCTCGCTTCGCTTAAGGAAGCGAACATCAAGTCGGCCGTGAATGCAATTAATTAGTTCTCAAAACTGACGAAAGATTGATTTTGGAAAAAAGGAAAATGATGTAGGAAAATTGACATTTCACTGAAAACTACTATTTTTCCGAAAAACTTTGGGTTCCAAGCTTCAAAATGAGGGGTCATTTATTAAAATCCGTTCAGCCGTTTTCCCGTAATTTCCATTACCAGTTCAAATTATATATATATATATATAGATTTGCTAACTTGCAACTTAAATGGAATAGAATGGGTTAATTTTGTAACTACTATGTTATACTTCATTTTGTCTTTTATAAATATGAGGGGAAGCGTCGACTTTCGTCAAGATCCTCTTTATTTTTTAATTCTTGTTCAACATAATCTTGTCCACACCTGTGAAGTAGCGGCTAGCGCTTCTGGCCGCGAAACCAGGTGGCCCGGGTTCGAATTCCGGTCGGGGCAAGTTGCCTGGTTGAGGTTTTTTCCGGGATTTTTTCCCTCAACCCAATTTCAGCAAATATTGGGTAACTTTCGGTGCTGGACCCCGGACTCATTTCACCTTCATCTCATTCAGACGCTAAATAACGTAAGATGTTGATACAAGGTCGTAAAATAACCTACTTAAAAACATAATCTTGCACCATTCTAAAGAAACTATCCGTTAGTCTTTAATCGTTACTCTTTTTTTCATCAATAAATGCAGTCTTGTAATGAATATCACTTTGATATAAGTAGACCGTAACTTCCACATCATGAGGCCCTTCTCGATGGATCCAAATTTTCCACCGCTGTGTAGTAATGGTTAGCATGTCTTGACCCTGAATGGCTGAATGGGCCCGGGTTCAAATTCTGGTTGGGATAAGTTACCTGGTTCAGATTTTTTCTGAGGGTTTCCCTGAACCCATTAAGAACAATTGCTGGGTAACTTTCGGCGCTGGGCCCAGGACTCATTTCGCTGGAATTATCACCTTCATCTCATTCCGACGGTAGATAACCTTAGCAGTTGATAAAACGTCGTAAAATAACCAATTAGAAAAGTTACTCGTCGGCTGCAACAGAAGGCAAGTAAACAGCGAACAACTAAGGCACAGTAATTCAACAGGGCACGACCCACGTCGCCTTCTATTGTACACACTTGCCTCTCTCCTATCGGGCACTAAGTTTCGCTCCCTGATTACCAAAGCTCGGAACTTGAGGACTTGTGTCTTTACACGTGGTTAAGCGACCGGACTCCAATATCAACAAACTCCCGCTTCCAGCACGGAGGTACTGTCAGGTCTGATGGAAGAACATATTGATAGTATTACGGTAGGTTGAAACACATAATTTTTAGCATATAATATATAATAAAAATAAACATGAGAAATATATCAACTTTACCGTTCTCCTCTGTACATTTTATTATAGTGTATTCGAATATTTCCGAACCCATAACTTCTTCATATGATATGAAACGAGAAAAATTTATTTCCACAACATATGAAGTGACGAGAGCAAATTTAAAACACTGAATGTTTTCACTGTCACTGTTTTCTGGTCGATTTTCAGCACTTGCTAGCTGATCTCGTATCTGAGAAAAATAAGTAGGCCTATATCCTAAATTTTCCTCGAAAATAATTTTCAATTTGTGTGTCACTATTAGGGCAGGCTCCTCTACGACTTGATCCATGGGTATGAACAGATTTTCCACTAATTTAAGGGACTGCAATGTCTTTCAATGAATGCGTCTAATTTATGTGTGGCACAACTTACAAAATATAAACTCTCCATTCGAAAACAAATAAGGTGTCTCCTCCGAATTCCTCGACGAATTCTGTACCTAAAGTTTAAAAAATGTATTTTTAAACTTCTATAATACCCATTCGAATAACACGTATTTTCTAATTCCTCAAACAGACCGTTTTCCTGTAATTCTCTGAATGTCATTGGCTTCGAAATGACACAGTTTCCCCATCCGTCTTCCTGTTATTCGATGTGACCACTTTCTTAGTACACACGACTGTCCCTGAGCACTTGCAGCGTGAGTTTTGTGTACATCGAACCTTAACCTTACTCATGCACACGACACACAAGTCCCCAAGTTCCGAGCTTTGCTGATTACCACTTTAACTTTCATAGGTAAACTGTATAACATTTTATCTATAGTGAGGATCACGTAAGCGTAGTTTCTAAAAAGTTCCTTTTTGGCCGTTTCTTCAGTGCTGCCAACTAATACCAGTTATCACCAAAGGGGAAAAAATCACAATGCTACGTACTGAAATAATAATAATAGTAATAATAATAATAATAATAATAATAATAATAATACAGTAATTAACAGTAATAATGTGTTACTTATTTACCACATCTCATCTTTATGTTGCGAGCTGTTTTCTAAATGGTTCAATAAATTATGAAATAGTATATTTTCCTCCTGGACTTCTCGCATATTAACATTTATTTTGTCTCGCAACATGAAATTCATTGCTTTAACTAAAGAGTTTACGATTCACGAAATCTTACCTAAAAATGTAGTTTGATCACGTGAAATGATTAATACAAATTCCGAAAACAGAACACCACTTTAAAATGTATAGCTTACTTAAAATGCTTACAAACACTTTCCTTCTTGAAAAATCGCTACCATGCTATTTCCTCTCTTGGACATTTTAATAAAAATCTAAACACGAAAGAATTTCATTAAAATATCGAATATATTTATGTACATGTTTCATAGGAAGTAGATCTATAAGCTATTTCTTATTTAATTATATTTATCTGAATATACAGTTGAACTGGAATCACAACGCAACAGAATTGAATTGTTTATTAATATTAATATCGGTATTACTAATTAATTATTAATGCACAAGCCTAGGTACTTGCATTTTCATCAGTTTACTGCAAACCGAAGTTATTGCTGCCAACATAACAGATAGAAAATAACTGCCAGTTGTAGTATTTGTCAGTACCCGAAGTTCTAAACGAAGTTGGTAAAATACAGTAAAATTCAAACTGAGAGCTAGAAAATCGCTATAATCCACTAGCATATGTAGTATCAGGGGAGGAAATGGTTAGGTTTCACCCTTGGGGTATTAAGTAAGTTGACCCGGAATACACTAGGCCTAGTGTTCATTTTAACTTTCGATTTGTTACACCATGCGTCCAGTAAATATAAAAAACTACTGTAATAAATGAAATATTGGTTTTGTCTTGTAGCCTATATTCCGTCCGTACTTTAATAAATTGTTTGGATACAATATAACACACGAAGTGACGGCTGGCCCTCAAAGCTACTTTACGTGGTCTGTAAGATACTTTCTGCTCACTCTCTCCGAGGACATGTCAGTTTAACTCAAGCAAACGATATTTTGCACAGGTAATAGTAATTAATAGACAGTGGATGCGGGATGACTTAAGGAAAAGTGAAGTTGTTTCGTATCGGAGTATATGGCACGTGCCGCGTCGTCCGTCTTTTGTGTACCTGGCGAGTACAGCTGCGTACATAACGAAGGAACCCCGGTCCACATTGCAACGCAATGTGTGCAGTTGTGTTACCCTGCTCAAGTATTTAGTACGAGTTGAATAGTGTAGTGCTGATCCATTCATAATGTGGAAGTCAAAACGTTAAATTCGCTTAGAGATATGAAATGCAATTAAGAAGTATGAGAGTGACATTTTATGTATTAACGAAGATAATATCGTGTGTAATGTATGTAAAATTGAAATAAAAACCAAAACAACTCAGGCTATAGAAAAACATTGCAACAGTACATCGCACAGGAAATGCGTTGAAATGAAATCTGAGGAACCATCATCATCATCATCATCATCATCATTTAGTTATGCGGGTCTAACGATACGTGCAACATGATGCTCAGTGCAAATATTCCTCTAAAGAAATTGAGTGATCCCCATTTTAGAGTTTTTCTTCAGAAATTCTCTCGATACAAAAACTGTTTAAGCGATAGGCGAAGACGATTCAGCTTCGACAACTTACGAGAATATATCGTCGTTTACTGCAACGCTGGTAATTGCATCAATGATGACGAGGACTGAACCTACAAGGTGTGTGCTACACTACTACAGTACGTTATTTTTCTTTTCCTTCTGACTGTACGGAGATACAGTAGCATGTTGACGTCGTCTGTTTACGTTTAAAACCTGTTGAGCCAATAGTCTGAATTAAAAAAAATGTAACATATAGTAAATGTGTATCTACATTCAACGATAAGTCATCCCTCATCCACTGTCTAGTAATTAATTTACTGTTGCGCTCTCCCTCATTCTGTCCCTCACTGTGATTCTGAATCCTCTTCAACACAAAACATTTCACAGAGCAAGTAACCATAGAAACGTAACATGCATTTCTTAATACGTATAGTGATGTCGATGTCAATAAAGCAAGGATTTCGTCTCCCTCGCTTCACGTGTCTCAGTAAGCATAAAACCTGAATAATTCCACGTTATTAAGTCAAATTCTCAGACTTCGCAGTGGGAGGGATTGTAAACTGGACCCTTGACAAGGCAGATCGCTTGATTGAGGACGTCACAACGTCGTAGATGGCCTTGCTGACGTAGTTATCCCCTGCTGCGTATTTAAATTTATAAACACCCGCGGTGTTCTTACACGAAGTGCTATATATTCAGCCAAGGATTCACAACCCGTCAATTTGTGTAAATATTTTGGTAAACAAGAAGATAGAGGCTTTGCGTATCATGTTGTTGGGCGTGCGAAGAATTGCGGCTATTCATAGCTTCGACATTTACCTTCTGTAAATATTAGCTTAGCAACATAAATCGTTATCTCTTGGTCTAAAGTGGATAACAAGAAGGAGAGAGGTTGAAACAAAAGAACATGGTGAATGTGATGTGTAGCTATCATATAGTAATATGCCTTACAAGAGCGGTATGTTGAAGTTTTCATATTCGAGGAAAAGTTTGAAAAAGCGAAACTTAGTTGAGCTTTTTTAATTTCCGAGAATTTAAATAAAACATACCCGCTCGTGTATCGTACATTATTTTGTGCCAAGATAGTTTATTGCATATCTGAAAGACGAATTTCTAATTAGTTGCAATGAAATCTCCATCTTGGTTTCTGTTCAATGACGGCAAATTTGCAAAACAAAAATATCTATCTTCAACATTGTTGCTTTAAAATGTTTTCTGTGTTTACTATACTCCAGCAGGCCGTGATATACGTCTGTCTTTTTTTTCCTCCAGTCTATGATTAGTCGGGGAATCTTGTTGATTTTATCACGGCTTCCTTAATGTTACTTGCATCACGAATGCAGTAACTTTAGTGGAGTTGTAGAATTTACTTGATTTTTGCAAATATTTAAAAACAATAATGAACAGTGGAATTTAGGTGAAATTGCAGTGGTAAGTTTCCAATTTATAATTATTACTATATTGAAGTCTCTAAAAATAATATGTTAAAAGCCTAAAGCAGTAAAATCAATATGTCGCTTAAGCGGTAAGAAGAGGGAAAATGTTATGTGTGTTAGGTTGGGAATACTGAATGTGGAATTTTAGACTTTCCGCGGATTGGTTTTGTGCGGAAACCAAGCAAATACGCACGATCTCGCACAAACGTATTTTTCATAGTTTACTACAGGCGTTCTCAACCTGTTTCTCGCGAGCAACGTGGTGCTCTTTTAATGTCATTTGGCGCTCTCGTCATGCGAGAAAAAAAATGCTCGCGAGCACAGACACTCCTGAGGTTTTTTTTTTTTAATTCAAACTTTGTTGTACACTTAGCGGCAAAAAGAATGGGCCGACTCTTGGTCGATAGAAATGCTAAGTTCTATCGCGCGGTTCAGTCGTGTAAACGCAACGCACTGCAAGGCATTGCTGTGGTGTCTCTTCATTGAAAGTCGTCCGTCGTGGGTACTTCCGTCATTGACTTCTAGCAGAATGTGGTGCCCACAAGTGGCGAGGTAACACGTTAAAGTACAAAGTGTCCAACATGCCCGACTGTCCAACAGACCCCAATTTCCCTATATACTGTAAAATTAAGGACGTCACTCGTTGTGTTCATTTTAAATTGAAATTAAAAGTGACTTTCAAGGTTCATTACTTAAATTCTATAAATTTATGTATCCGTAGATGATGATGGGAGAAAAGTTTTCGAAAATCTAAAACAGGTTAGGTTCAAAGAAATCTCAAAGAAACTACGGACAGGAAATTTACCATAATTGTAAACCTTAAAACGAGATAACGCATTATAAATACAATGAATTTATTACAATCCTTTTTGAAAATCACATGCCGCCAATGATGGACCTTTGACGTCTAGAGAAGGTACTGTCATCCTCTGAGGAGTTTAGTGCTGAGAGGAATGCTGTTCCGACTAGTCTAGCGCGGTACTGGAGTGGGAGGGGACAGTGACAGCGGCAGTCTGGAAGGAAGTACAATCATACTAAAAACATTCGCCCAATTTACGAGAGCAGTATGCCTATTAGTTTTCTAACGTATTTTTGGCGAGATAGAGATACAACCATTCGTACTTACGTGTTCAGAGAAGGAAAGTATTGTGGAAAATGTTATTTATTTATTTATTAGTATTAATTTATTTATTTACTACTTATTTATTATTTATTTTTGTGAAGTTAAGGCCATCACACCAACAGAACTACAAATAAAATAAATAAAAAGAAAAATCATAATACAACTACAATAATATAAATGAAAAGAAGAATCATACTATAAAATTTAGTGATTAGTAGAATTGAATTAAATTTGTAAAGTAGTCAATTTAAATATACTGTATTCCTGAACTCACTTGAGAAGTATAACTACTTGATTTTGTATTTTAAGATATCACCAACAAATGATTTTCGCATGACATTATAGGAATCTGTTTTCTACGATACCAATCACACATATTCTAAAATCCAATAGAATAAAACCAAATATTTTCCATAGGATGTTTCCTTTGACTTGTAACGGTGAAATATTTAATGCGTAATTCATATAATATTAAAATAGCTAACATCAGGGAGAAGACTGAAAACTGCATATTTTTGGACGATTAATACTTCCCACTCCGCTCGGCTCGGCTTGGCTGTAGCAACAAAAGAATCTACCTGCAATCCCCCCGCACCGATGGCAAGAATACCTCAGGTCCCAGCGGTAAACTCGTCGGAGGAAGACAGTAAATAACTCTACGCGGAAGTCGATCATCCCCAATATAATCTTTTCGCTGTAAGAAAAATCCTAATGTAAACAATAGCACGTGACTGAAGTGAGGCTTCATTGGCCGCTGTTTGGCGCCATAGATTCTCAGTACGTGTTCCCGCCCACTGTTGTACATTCTGTTCCATGTTAAACATTTCCCGTTACTCGTCAAGTAGGCCTAACCTCACTACTATGCATTCATTTGTTTAGGAAACATTTACATTATAATTACTGCAATTAAATTATTTTTAAGTCTTATGTCTTCACAATGGACAGTTGAGGATGCAGAAGCCATACTTCACTACCACGTGCTTACGTTAAGAACTATGAGCTCAAGTGACGCCAGCTTGTTACAAGAACAGACTACCTCGATATTACTGTTGGTATTCATCCGCGTTCATAATACATAATAAAATATAAAAGTAGCTTTTCTTTTACATAGCGTTTTACACATGAGTGAAGTTTCATCGTAGTTAACAACTAGAATTCAATGTTTTATTTCCAAATAATACAAGATTGTGGTTTCCAAATACGAACTATATTTTCCTGCGTTGTGTGAGTGTTTCGACTGGGAGCCAATCACGGGCATGACAGCAACGTGCTTATCTTTACATTAGGATTTTTCTTACAGCGAAAACAGTATAGAAGTGGAGTGAGGCTGACGTCATATTTCCCCTACTTACGAGTTCTGCAGGCCTGCCTAAAACCATAGAACGTGATATTTGGTTTATTAAACAATCACATATCCAGGTCGGAAGGAGCTAGCGTTACTTTCCATTACATGCTGTACTGTACGTACACTGAGCGTCTATTTATTTATTTATTTATTTATTCTGGTGTAGTTAAGGCCATCAGACCTTCTCGTCCACAACACCAGGAATACAAATACAATAACAGAAATAAAAAGGGGGAAAAAAAAAACACTATAAACGAAGTAAAGTCACACAAAAATATACACAGGTTGCAGTCATACAAACTTTAAATGAGTGATTAAGTATAATTAATCGTATCCTAATTAACTAACATAAACAAGAAACTTGCAATTTTAATCTGGAGTAAAAAAAACACAAATCAACACTTCTAGCAATATCTAAAAAGCATTAAACAAGACAAAATTTTTCAATTTAATTTTGAATTGTGATAAAGTCCGGCAGTCCCTGACATCATTAGGTAGCGAATTCCAGAGACGAGGTATTTCTACAGTGTAGGAGGATGAGTATAGAGACGTTCTATGATGAGGGATAGAAAGAAGTGCTTGATGTCGGTTTCGAAGAGTTGTAAGAAATTGAAAGCGCGATAAGAGATAATTCGGAGTAGAAGTATGCATGATTCTAAACAGAAGAGACAGTGAATGTATTGTTCTTCGTTCATTCAGACGCACCCATGAAAGTAACTGGAGGGAAGGTGTTATATGGTCAAATTTACGAGTATTGCAGATGAATCGTATGCACACATTATGAACACGTTGTAGTCTCTCAGCTAAGAGTGAACTTACATTAGTTAGTAAGGAATCGCAATAATCAAAATGGGGCATTACAAGCGTCTGAATAAGATTCTTTTTTAGACTAAGTGGTAGAAATTCTTTCATATGAAACAAAGAGTGAAGTTGAGAAAATATTTTTTTGCAAGTGTGTGTTACTTGGGTGTTCCAATTTAGATCGCTATCCATAAAAATGCCAAGATTTTTAACTGTTTCACTGTATTTAATAATAATCCCATTCAATGTTATATGTGGTATAGTACCACTATCAAGAGTACTTCGTGGACGATTATGTCCCATTACGATTGCTTTCGATTTCTCTGGATTTAACCTTAATCCAAATTTGTGTGACCACAGTGAAATCGAATTTAAGCACACGCCAGGTGTAAACATATAGAAATCTCAGGTATTGTTATGTTCTCTATTGTGATATGCAGTATCTAACTTATGACAGGTACGTAGCATTACTCTTTTCGGATAAAAATAATCTCTTGATGGAATGAAAACATTGCGATAGCCGCATGCACGAAATCAATTTGTAACTACAGCGCTATCTGTGTTCAGATCTTCTCCGCTTGTCTGACTGGGACAGAGATAAAATGCTTCGACCTTTGATCAGCTTTATCTCGGCTGAAACGATTGCCCGTGATGAATGATACGGTGATGCTTCACTTCCTTATGCAGATAGCGCTGCATGTGGGGAATTATCGCAGCAGATAACTTCTCCAGAGAGTTATTTGTTCAATGCAAATGAGCACTACACTTCAAATAAGCCACTTATCTACACGAATATAGGTCGCACAAGGAACGATTACCGGAAAGCAGCGGTGGCCTTACTATAGTCTGTTTTGACGTGTATATGTAGGGAGTGGTGAAAGTAATAATAATAATAATAATAATAATAATAATAATAATACTTACTTACTAGCTTTTAAGGAACCCGGAGGTTCATTGCCGCCCTCACATAAGGCCGCCATCGGTCCCTATCCTGAGCAAGATTAATCCAGTCTCTACCATCATATCCCACCTCCCTCAAATCCATTTTAATATTATCCTCCCATCTACGTCTCGGCATCCCCAAAGGTCTTTTTCCCTCCGGCCTCCAAACTAACACTCTATATGCATTTCTGGATTCGCCCATACGTGCTACATGTCCTGCCCATCACAAACGTCTGGATTTTATGTTCCTAATTATGTCAGGTGAAGAATACAATGCGTGCAGCTCTGCGTTGTGTAACTTTCTCCATTCTCCTGTAACTTCATCCCTCTTAGCCCCTAATATTTTCCTAAGAACCTTATTCTCAAACACCCTTAATCTCTGTTCCTCTCTCAAAGTGAGAGTCCAAGTTTCACAACCATACAGAACAACCGGTAATATAACTGTTTTATAAATTCTGACTTTCAGATTTTTTGACAGAAGACTAGATGACAAAAGCTTCTGAACCGAATAATAACACGCATTTCCCATATTTATTCCGCGTTTAATTTCCTCCCGAGTGTCATTTATATTTGTTACTCTTGCTCCAAGATATTTGAATTTTTCAACCTCTTCGAAAGATAAATCTCCAACTTTTATAGTTCCATTTCGTACAATATTCTGGTCACGAGACATAATCATATACTTAGTATTTTCGGGATATAATAATAATAATAATAATAATAATAATAATAATAATAATAATTTATTTTAGCTGGCAGAGTTAAGGCCGTAAGGCCTTCTCTTCCACTCAACCAGCAAAAAGTATACATACATATGTATGAACTTACAAAGAATTTAACAATTTGATTTAGATAAGAGTTACAACATGTATACAAGAGTTATTTACGAATTAAACAACAAAATACTATGAACTATTAATTAAACACTGAAATACAAACTTTGTAGGAGATTTTAAGCTAAAATACATAGAATGTTAATATATTTCAAATAATGTTAGATAGCAGAGTCCGTATAGGTCAGTTTCTATCTGATCCTTTTCCAATTCACTGCGGGCTAAAGCAGGGAGATGCACTATCACCTTTACTTTTTAACTTCGCTCTAGAATATGCCATTAGGAAAGTTCAGGATAACAGGCAGAGTTTGGAATGGAACGGGTTACTTCAGCTTCTTGTCTATGCAGATGACTTGAATATGTTAGGAGAAAATACACAAACGATTAGGGAAAACACGGAAATTTTACTTGAAGCAAGTAAAGCGATCGGTTTGGAAGTAAATCCCGAAAAGACAAAGTATATGATTATGTCTCGTGACCAGAATATTGTACGAAATGGAAATATAAAAATTGGAGATTCATCCTTCGAAGAGGTAGAAAAATTCAAATATCTTGGACCAACAGTAACAAATATAAATGACACTCGGGAGGAAATTAAACGCAGAATAAATATGGGAAATGCGTGTTATTATTCGGTTGAGAAGCTCTTATTATCCAGTCTGCTGTCCAAAAATCTGAAAGTTAGAATTTATAAAACAGTTATATTACCGCTTCTTCTGTATGGTTGTGAAACTTGGACTCTCACTCTGAGAGAGGAACATAGGTTAAGGGTGTTTGAGAATAAGGTGCTTAGGAAAATATTTGGGGCTAAGCGGGATGAAGTTACAGGAGAATGGAGAAAGTTGCACAACACAGAACTGCACGCA
This sequence comes from Periplaneta americana, assembly GCF_040183065.1. Taxonomy (NCBI): domain Eukaryota; kingdom Metazoa; phylum Arthropoda; class Insecta; order Blattodea; family Blattidae; genus Periplaneta; species Periplaneta americana. Next base: position 158,717,064 of record NC_091129.1, read on the forward strand.
TTGTATTCTTCACCTGACATAATTAGGAACTTAAAATCCAGACGTTTGAGATGGGCAGGGCATGTAGCACGTATGGGCGAATCCAGAAATGCATATAGAGTGTTAGTTGGGAGACCGGAGGGAAAAAGACCTTTAGGGAGGCCGAGACGTAGATGGGAGGATAATATTAAAATGGATGTGAGGGAGGTGGGGTATGATGATAGAGACTGGATTAATCTTGCACAGGATAGGGAGCGATGGCGGGCTTATGTGAGGGCGGCAATGAACCTTCGGGTTCCTTAAAAGCCATTTGTAAGTAAGTAAATAGAAAGAGATTATTATGAGACAATTTTGAAAATACAGCACTATCAGGATGCATGTCTAAAGGAAGGAGTAACAATGTAGACAGTTATAGGTTAAGTCAGTATGAAAATACTGCCTCTTCCAAGAAGAGGAACAGATGGGGACGTCGACTGTGGAAATGAAGAGCGTAGCAACGTTTCTTTACAAATAAAATAATGATACTCTGTGAGGGGAACGCTCCGTCACTACGTAATAAAATAAACGGGCTATTCCATATGAAATCGATCAGTAAAAAACCTCGCATTGTTTTTATACTATAATTTTTTCCCTATTTGCATTTGCAAAATTATACTATCGACAGTCAAACGGTTTTCGTATTGTTGAGCGACAAATTTAGCGTATTTTATAAAAACAAGCCTCTTTCAGCGCTCAGAACTCTGGAACCATTTACTGCAGAACATTGAACGTGAGCTCATTTTGAAGCTGACATTTGGTAGGTTATGTTACGAAGTAATCCTAATTTTTATTGTACACAGAGAGACAGATAATTTGATTTTACTTACTTTCAGGCTTTTTGACAATTTGTAAAAATGTAAAAAAAAAATATTGAGAAAAAACCTTGCATTATTAAGAGGGATTCGGCATTGTTTGCTTAGTGGCTCGGCTATAAGTTTCGAGTTTAGACTTGGACGGCGCAGTACCGCACGCACTGGCCGAGAGCTGAAGATAAGCGAGCGTTGGGCGTAATTTTACTCCTGCGTTTATGAAAACCTGTGATAAAGCTAGCCCAGCTATGCGCTACTAGACGAAACATCACGTATTTATATCTCCTGGCCTTGCTTGCCTCGGCTAGCTCCAGCCTCACAGTCAGCTGGTTAGTTCACGCGCGTACTATTTATTTTCTTTATTTGATATTTTCAATACTTTCTTATCAATGGTGCACCAGTAAAAAAATATGTGTTTATTTGTACTTTCAATGCGGAATCTAACCATATATTTAAAAAAAATTTTTTTTTTGTTTTGTGGGCAAAGGTGTCTTAATGAAGAAAAATCTAATTTTCTCCATTTCCGTAAAAAGTAAGAAAAACTTTTTACATGTCAATATAAACTTTAATTTCTCAGCATCAAAATAAACCATGATTTTGATCATTAGGTGAAAGGGTTTCGGAGCTACAACAGTTTAAAGTTGCTAATTTTATGAAAATACGATAAATTTAAATATTTTTAATTTAAACACTATGAAGTTCTGATGCCTCAAACTTTGCACAAAGCATTGTATCACAGTTCTCTACGTACAAAAAAAGTTTCATTGTATTTAGAAAGTGTAAGGTCAATTTTCTTTATATTTCGGTCGATTTGAGATGGAATAGCTCAAACGCACTTGGAACAAGACACGTATTCACATGCAGTTTGTTAACTTAAGAATGTAAAATCAAGAAATTATACCATCATTCACGATGGGAACATAAACATAACAGCAAACCTACTTGGTAACCATGGAAGCATAACAACGACGCCATTTCCTCATATTCTGTCGTATATTTTAGCGCTCCACGATTGTGTTCTGTTTGCAAATCACGTAAGCATAAGCATGAAAGTTTGGAGTTTGCAAACTTCCATATTAACGTCTTACGGCAATGTTAATGTCAGTGTTTATGTGAATCATTGTGAATGATCCCATTTGGTAACCTGGCCGCAAACTTCTCTGTTTATGTTACGGTTATGTTTAATTTTCATTGTGAATGGGCCTTAAAACCGTAATGTAACTATCACAACGCAAGACTGATTCTATCGATGTCGTTTCTCTTCCTACTGTATTCTTGAATATCATTCAAGTTATCTCGTGACCTCTCCTGTTGGCCACTCTTCCTTATCGAATTGTTTCTTTCGCATTCCTGTCGTCGGTAATCCCTGTTTGCGAGACCTATACTAAGTAACGTAATTTCCCATAACTATGGTCCTGGAACACAACTATTGTCCACGATACAACCATTCAAATTTTGTACTCCATAACGTAGTAACTCGTTTATCTATATTTTTGCTGTACTGTAGTTTGAAGCCAAGTCACAGCCGCTATCTACGAACGGTCTATGTTACTCAAACTCAAAAAGTATCCAATTTTTTAAATTTTTTGTGTGTATTTATACATGACATATCTACAATATGATGCAAAATCACTTCTCACCTTTCATAGATGTCTGATAAAAAATAAATTAATTTTAAAAAAGGTCAAATATCTAACACAAAATATAAAAAAAATATTGTTTATTAAGAAATGTAGTTGCAAGAGCATGATATTTTAAACATGAGTTTCAGCAATAAAATAAAAGAGAGAGAACATGAAAAAGTTAACGAGTTTATGAGTGATGAGGGAAATGCTCCATCACTGCACAGTGAACTTTGAATTTTGAAAAAAAAAAATATATATATATATATTTTTTTTTTCTTTTTTTACATCGTAAAAATATTTTTTCATATAGCAGAAGGACAGTGTTTTACACATACCAATTTTCATTATTGTACAAGATACAGTAATGGAAGAAAGAAAAAAAGTTGAATATTTCCAAAAAAAAAAATGTACTGCTGTAAGATGTACCTAACTCCTTAATATATTTTCTCCACTAACTTCCTATAACACAGGCAATTACTCAGTTACATTTAGAGACAAAAGAAGATTTTTTTGGCTTAGTTACTCATTTGTTTACTGAGAAATAAAATAGTTATTTATGTATACGATATTACGCTCACTATTGCATTTATATGACGTCATTCCATTTTCGGCCAATGAAGTGTAATGAAATTTTGAATTCCAACCAATCACAGTCATACATCGCGATAATTTCTGCAGCTCGATTTATCACTATCAATCTATCGATGGTTGTTCTTTTGTTTAGTCAGTGCCGCCAACTGTTTCCACGCAAATCGATGAGCATGAATCCATTGTACTAAATAAAGTGTCAAATCCTACTTCCACATCTACATCTACATCTTCTAATTTCATGTCCATTGTATCTAAAGAAAATGACACTTCTTCATAATAATTGTTCATTTAATTAATGTATTAATCAGGTTATTTGTAATTATACTGTAAACTGTTAAAATTAAATTATGATTTCAGCAGGCAATGGAAAAGTATTTCTATTATAATAACAAAAGAAAAGCGCAGTACATGTAATTAACATTTTTAAACCTATATTTCGCTTTTTTCTCAATTGACATTACTGAATAACATTGTTTCTTTCTTGTAGCAATCGTTATTCATCTTTTTCGACTTCACAGTGTCTGAATAGGTTAAGTATTAATAAATATACAATATTAATAACATTTTGTGTGCGAATTTTAGGGATATATTATTTACATTTTATTTTATTCACGAAATAGTCCTAATAAATGTCACTCCAGGTCTGATATTTCGTAAATGAATCCACTCGCTTCGCTTGTGGACCTCTTATGACATTTACTTACTTACTGGCTTTTAAGGAACCCGGAGGTTCATTGCCGCCCTCACATAACCCCGCCATTGATCCCTATCCTGAGTAAGATTAATCCAGTCTCTATCATCATATCCCATCTCCCTCAAATCTATTTTAATATTATCTTCCCATCTACGTCTCGGCCTCCGCAAAGGTCTTTTTCCCTCAGGCCTCCCAAGTAACACTCTACATGCATTTCTGGATTCGCCCATACGTGCTACATGCCCTGCCCATCTCAAACGTCTGGATTTTATGTTCCTAATTATGTCAGGTGAAGAATACAATGCGTGCAGTTTTGTGTTGTGTAATTTCCTCAATTCTCCTGTAACTTCATCCCTCTTAGCCCTAAATCCTAAGCACCTTATTCTCAAACACCCTTAATCTATGTTCCTCTCTCAAAGTGAGAGTAAGTTTCACAACCATATAGAACAAACGGTAATATAACTGTTTTATGAATTCTAACTTTCAGACTTTTTGACAACAGACTAGATGATAAAAGCTTCTCAACCGAAGAATAACAGGCATTTCCCATATTTATTCTGTGTTTAATTTCCTCCCGATTATCATTTATATTTGTTACTGTTGCTCCAGGTATTTGAATTTTTCCACCTCTTCAATGGATAAATTTTCAATTTTTATATTTCCATTTCGTGCAATATTCTCGTCACGAGACATAATTATATACTTTGTCTTTTCGGGATTCACTTCCAATTGTCTAATAATAATAATAATAATTATTATTATTATTATTATTATTATTATATTATGAGACTTTTTTGGCTTAGTTATTCATTTTTAGTGAGAAATAAATAGTTATTTATGTATAAAGGATATTACGTTAATAATTAAGGACTGAGGGCAACAGATTTGCTAAACCGAGAGTTTGTGGCTCGAGGTTTTGTAAGTTGCCCGAGGTGTATTAATTATTAATTTCCGAGTTGCATGCAATATTTATGTCTTACTTCTTTACTAGAAAATGATATAAAACTAATATATCACATTAATTTGATTAATGTGTGTCAATTTTTTATACGTCAGAGTCAACTATTAAGTTACTAATGAAATAGTAACTAAGTAGTTTGTTATTAACGAACTCCGTTTCAGAAGTTGTATAAATTGAAAAAAATTACTCTTTTGTAATTGTTTGTAACTAAATCATTTCTATTTCAATTCTGCTAAAAACTAATTCGGTATTAGTATTTTTACCGAAATGTTTGTTTATAGATTTCTTCTGTCTCTGGTAACCTAGAGACAGGAAAGAAGTAGTATTTCTTTTTGGTACTCTTATTCTTGCGTTTGCAGTGATTCAACAGTTGCAGAGGAACTGTTATTATTACAAGGAAAGTATGCTGAAGCAAGAACTCTTCGTCAGAGCAGAGTATCGTGAAGTGATCGAAGATCAATAAATCAGAGTAGGGCAGTGGGATATGACCGCCATCTCTGTGTACACTGTACTCCAACCTCCGAATAACTTTCATGGCTGCTATTCTATCAGAACTTTTTCCTTTCTTTCGTTTTACGGTAACAGGAAAATCTTCTTGATCGTCTCAGGAAGTGGAAGAGGAAGGAAGAAAAGTTGTAAATTCCGACTGAATCATTTTGTGACTCTGGTTTCCTCGCACAGACACGGTCGTTACAGTAAAAAGGTCAAGAGTTCCCAGCCAAGTGAAACAATTGACAAAAGAAGACGTCCAACTCGGCACCTAACATCTGTTACGATTGTGCATGAATCATGTATGAACCGAGATTTCAAACTCAGTGCTATCAAGTGGTAATAGGCACGAGAATATTCAGGAATAAGCGTATGTGGAATGTCTGCTGTAACACCAGAATTTTGAACCGTTCTCAGGAAGGGAGCAAGTATATGAATGAACACATCGTAGCTCAGCGCTTCGAGTTTTAGACAACGAGGGTTGTGTTAGTTTTGATAATTAAATTATAAATAAGTGTTGTCTCACGATCTTTTCTGATTTTTTAATCATTTGAGACAAGAAGCAATTTCTGAATGTGTAAGTAATGTAATTTTATAAACTTGTACTTGCTATTTGGGAAAAGGAAATTGTACCAGAACAATGGAAGGAGTCCATAATTGTACCTATTTTTAAAAATGGGGACAAAACCAACTGTGGTAACTTTCGAGGAATATCACTTTTGTTGACGTCGTACAAAATTTTGTCCAATATGCTTTTGAGAAGATTAACTCCGTACGTAGATGAAATTATTGGGGATCATCAGTGCGGTTTTCGGCGTAATAGATCGACTATTGATCAGATTTTTTGTATTCGACAGATAATGGAGAAAAAATGGGAGTATAAGGGTACAGTACATCAGTTATTCATAGATTTCAAAAAGGCATATGACTCGGTTAAGAGGGAAGTATTATATGATATTCTAATTGAATTTGGTATTCCCAAGAAACTAGTTCGATTAATTGAAATGTGTCTTAGTGAAACATACAGCAGAGTCCGTATAGGTCAGTTTCTATCTGATGCTTTTCCAATTCACTGCGGGCTAAAGCACGGAGATGCACTATCACCTTTACTTTTTAACTTCGCTCTAGAATATGCCATTAGGAAAGTTCAGGATAACAGGCAGGGTTTGGAAGTGAACGGGTTACATCAGCTTCTTGTCTGTTAGGAGAAAATACACAAACGATTAGGGAAAACACGGAAATTTTACTTGAAGCAAGTAAAGCGATAGGTTTGGAAGTAAATCCCGAAAAGACAAAGTATAGGATTATGTCTCGTGACCAGAATATTGGACGAAATGGAAATATAAAAATTGGAGATTTATCCTTCGAAGAGGTGGAAAAATTCAAATATCTTGGAGCAACAGTAACAAATATAAATGACACTCGGGAGGAAGTTAAACGCAGAATAAATATGGGAAATGCGTGTTATTATTCGGTTGAGAAGCTCTTATTATCCAGTCTGCTGTCCAAAAATCTGAAAGTTAGAATTTATAAAACAGTTATATTACCGGTTCTTCTGTATGGTTGTGAAACTTGGACACTCACTCTGAGAGAGGAACATAGGTTAAGGGTGTTTGAGAATAAGGTGCTTAGGGAAATATTTGGGGCTAAGCGGGATGAAGTTACAGGAGAATGGAGAAAGTTACACAACACAGAACTGCACGCATTGTATTCTTCACCTGACATAATTAGGAACATTAAATCCAGACGATTGAGATGGGCAGGGCATGTAGCACGTATGGGCGAATCCAGAAATGCATATAGAGTGTTAGTTGGGAGACCGGAGGGAAAAAGACCTTTGGGGAGGCCGAGACGTAGATGGGAGGATAATATTAAAATGGATTTGAGGGAGGGGATATGATGATAGAGACTGGATTAATCTTGTACAGGATATGGACCGATGGCGGGCTTATGTGAGGGCGGCAATGAACCTTCGGGTTCCTTAAAAGCCATTTGTAAGTAAGTAAGTAAGTAATGTAATTAATTTCAGGTGATTATTCTTTGAGATATTTCAAACAAAAAAGTTTCATAGAATTTTGCTCGTTTTTGCTTCCTTTCGGAGATAAAAATTGTTTTATATGGAACATTTCATGACGTGTTTTGGGAAACCCATTGATTGAATTCTTAATATACTCAGTCACTTTAAGAGAACAGTGTATTATGTTTAGGGAGCGGATTTTTATGTGCTAAAAATTTAAATATATTTATTTTTTATGTGCTGAAAAGTACGAGAATATTTGCTAAAAATTAAAAAAGAATTTTTTTTTTTAAGTATGACAAAAATACCTTACTTAGCTTGAAAAAAATGTTACTAGGTACTCATCAACCACACTTGAGTGCTAGTAGTTGGCCGAGAATTGCAATGAACAACAAAGGTCATCTCCAAGTTCTCCATCACAAATGCATGCCGATTATCTCTGAATAACGTTAATTTCACCTACAGGCACATCCTCCAATACTTGAGCAACTTTACACATTTTTTATATCCACTGTTTTTCCCAAACACATTCTGGAATTTGTCCCTTAGTAACTGTGCTTCTGAACCTGGTAGCGAGTCTAGTTTAATTTCCACGGCACGCACCTCCCTGTTTCAGACAACAGGTTTTTGGATGTTTCGAGTTTTTTTATGGTGTCACACAAAACGCTTAGATTTGCTAATAGGAAAGCGAAATCGTTTTTTAAATAACCATCTTTCAGTATATCTTGAAGGATATCGATTGACGAAGCCCGATAACAGGGAATCACAACAAGATATATTGCCTTACTTGATAGACATGAGCGAGAGGCGAGAGATTTGTTTAAATTAAATAATGTTCATACCCAGCTCTTATCTGTTGTGTTTCACAAACAAAGCCTGGGATGAAATCATCTTCAGCAACAATAAACATTCCTAATTTTGTGTTACAAGATCTCTCCTCCTTGTCCATGTTAATTTATTCTCTAATAATAACACTGATATGCTGCCTAGCAGTTCTCAAAACTTGAGGCGATACTATTACGAAAATGGATCACGGATACACCACACAGCGCTTAGAAACACGAAGCAACCAAAAATTCTTAAAAAAGGTAACGTACTTGTGAGTGATGTAATTGATTTAGTTTTAAAATATTTAAACGTTCTTGTAAAAAAATTATTTAAGTAAAAAAAGTCCAAGTTTTATGTGTTTATAATAGATTTCCTGAAAATATGTATTTACGTAATTTTTTGTAAAAATATATGTTTTTATGTGAAATAAAATTCGGGTTTTAAATTTGAAACTTCATGTTCGGAATTTTTAACTTTGTTAATTGTGTTTTATCACACGCAAAAATAATATTTAATTACATAGGAATCCGCTCCTTAATTATGATAATAAATGATTAAAAGGATTTCAGTTTTGTCCTTTAAATGTGCAGAAATTTGATCCGAACAAATGTAACATTGAACAATTCCGAAATGTTTCATTTGTTCGGATCAAATTTCTGAACATTTCAAGGACAAATTTTTCAATCATTCACTGTCACAATACAGTACTTTCTTAAAATGACTGAGCATATTAGGAATTAAATCAGTGACTTTCCCAAAACACGCTATGAAACATTTCATATAAAACTATTTTTATCTCGAAAACGAAGCAAGAACCAGTAAAACTGTATTCGACTTTTTTGTTTGAAATATCTCAAAGAATAACCACCTGAAATTAATGACATTACTTAAAGTTCACTCTTTACAGGCCTACACATAGTTGTGACTCCGTTTACAGAAAAGTGAAGTACAGTATTTGTATGAAATGTTTTCACCATCTCTGTTATGTATAGAGGTACCTTAATTATTGAGACTGATTCATGTAGATATTTGTAAGTATCTTTTCTTATCCAATTAGCTTTCCTGCTTTTTTAATGTAACTTTTTTTGCATACGTATTGTCTTTACAAAACTCGGATAAGTAAATTTAATGTCTCAGAAAATTTAAAACAATAAGATGAAATAAAAACCAATGTTTGTCTGCAGTCAGTGTTGCCAATTTAGCAAGTTTTAATTTTTTTCGACGACATATTTATTTTAACTTTTATAATGCTTGAATAGGAAATTAGCGACTTTTACAGTATACTCTAACAACAAAAATAAAACTTCTTTCATTGATAATAAGGAATCCAGCGACTTTTATCTACAGTTTGGTGACTTTCTGTATACTTCAGTTGGCAACACTGTCCGTAGGATCATTTCATCTTATACAGTAAAGCTTCACGCACAGTAAAGCTTCACGCAGTGTTGTCAACAAAATAAGGTAAATCGGCTTGCCAGAAAGGTCAGAAATTACGAAATTATACACTTTTAACGCTCACATAAAAATTAACAAGTTGCACAAGTGAAAAAGTACAAAACTCCTCTAGCAATGAAATGAAGTAAAAAATCCGAAGAAAAAAAAAACATACATAGTCTATTTACGTGATATCGGATTTTTTTAGAAAGATAGCAAGCCCTACAAAAAAATGTAATGTTGCAAGTTTTTGAACATTCCTCGTTTTACTATGCATATTTCAGACTTTGTTTGTGCATATAAATACTGACTCTACAGATAACATTTCCTTCAGAAGGAAAGTTTAGCTCTAAGATCCTTAACATAAATTCACGACAAGCAAAATAAGCCTGTCGCTGAATGTGAGGGCTCCTTGTAAAATTTACCGCTCATTTGTCGTCTTCGTCAAAATTTAACAAAGTATCCTCACCGAAGTCGTGCGGATTTGTAACACCTAAAATCCATCTATACAGGGTGAAAGGGGACCGATGCATGCACCAAAATTTAAGAGTGATTCTACATATAAGATGTAAGAAAACTTTTATTGCACCATTAAGCAGGAAGAGAGTAGCGTTTACGCAATGTATGCAGCGCTCTATTGCGGTAATGGCCCGAGAGAAATGGCTGATTGCCATAGAAGCAGATGGGTAAAAATAATCTGAACAGTTAACGTTTTTAATCTTATTTTGCAAATTAAACCTTTGAACCATTAATTTAAATTGAATAATTGTGAAAATCGTTAAAATAAACCTTACAACACAGCGCACTGTCGCGCATCACCGATTGAGACCACCAGAGGGGAAGGGGAAGGTAAGGAGATGAACGACGATCGAGAAAACGAGACTAACAGCGCCAGCAAAGCCGAAAACCCGCACGACAATGTTGTATTACGTCGCGTCCTTGACGTAAAGACTGCTTGTGAGTCTTCCGAGACTCGATATTGTGATCAAGTCCCGAAGTCCCGAAGTTAGAAGTTGTTTATACCTGACTGAACTTTTATCTACTTTGGGAACTGTTATATATGTATAACAATCAAGTAGCCTATTTGAAACATCATCTCTACCTTTCAGTGTATAATAATCCGTCCCCAGTCTTCATTTAATTACTAGGCACTTATTAAAACGCTAGGAATTTTATTTTCGTATGTTTAAGATCAAGTGTGCAATCTCAAGTTAAAAGATATTAATATCATGTTTTGTGTTTCTTAGAGATGCAAATTTATTTGAGAATTGTTTTTTTTTTTTTCCATTTATATAACCATAGGTAATATCATATAATAGGACCAGAACATTTTGGTAACTAAGATACTGTTCTGTTTTGTCTTTTTTTTTTTTTTTGTCCTTTAAACATTCATAATGTTATTTATTTCAATGATGTATGTTATTCAAAGTTACGAAATCTTTCCACGCCGACCAAATGCTATTTCGAGAATGACGAGCGAGACTCGAAGCGCACGAGAATGCCGATCCGAGACTCGAAAGACGAACACAGCGAGCGAGAGTGGTACTTAGATTTGTTCATCTCTAGATTGCAGGCCATGCTTGTTAGAGGTAACGTACTAGAGATGCGATAAACTGTTATCTTTAAGAAACAGTTTCGACTGTAACTGTTTCATGAACGAAACTGTTCCAAAATAACAGTTTTAAAGAAACAGTTTCATAAGAATATGTTTACAACTTCAGTGCCAACTGTTTCAACTTCTCATCTGCTTCAAGAACATGTTTCAAAGTCTTTGAATCGTCTTAGATCAGCTGTTCAGAGTATTATGACGACAAAAGTCAGTAATTTTTCGTAGGTTACTGTTAAAGAGTAAATGCAATTAAAAATAAATCGATTTTAGAAAAAATAACGCATATAACTCTAAAAGAGTTTATGCTCGACCATGCCGAAATGTACTAATTATACATCTGGTAGCAGTCCTTTAATGCATGTCATTAAAGTACACCTACTCATTAAAGTACAGGTTTTCAGCCAGTGATAACTCAGCTTACATGTGTTCAGCCAATAACAAGTCAGCTTTGTGCCGTTATAAAACCGCAAGTATCGATTATTCTCGGATATGCAATCGAAAGAGAATTAGCGAAAAGTCACGGAGGCTGGAAATCCAATACTGTCGCAGAAGGTTATGTTCTGTTACTATAATAATTAGCGTTAATTGTAAATAATATTCAAATAAATTCAATTTGTCATCTCGTTTTTCAATGTCGAATTCAATAATCAAGGTTATAATATTATAATATTATCAAGTTTAACGGGACTACGTCAAGGTCAATGACATTATTGTTCCTCGGAAAAAGTCAATACTTTCGCGTCTGCGCACATCTCACAATTCACGACCTAGAACAAGGTCAGTTCCGATCTTGTCAGATACAAATAAAATGTATACATCTGAATACCGGTAATTTCAAGGTAGAAATATGGTCGAGCATAAAAAGTCGTATGAAACTCGCCTATAATGGTAATTAAGAAGCTCGTATGAAAATTATGAAACTCGCTTGCGCTCGTTTCATAAATATCCATACTCGATTCTTAATTACTATCATTATAGGCTCGTTGCATAATGTACTATTAATAACGATAAGACATCCGATAATATTTTTGAGGTATATTAACACCATGTCAGGGCACCATAACCGTATTCTTCATGAATGGGCTGCTAATAATTATTAATATCGGATTTATTAGGGAATTTGATTCGTACAAATAAATTACACGGTACTACATACTGTTGCACGAAGGCTGTGTGGAAAATCTATATTATATCAACTTTCGATTGGAGGTTAATGATAGCGCTACACGTGACATTTGCAGATAGCAAAGAGTAGGGAAACTGTTGAGAAATTGAACTGTTTATCTCTTGGAACCATATTGAACGTTGAAGTTATCACTGCACTAGTGTAACACTCTTGAAACAGTTTCAATTGTGAAACAGTTTCAGAAAACTGTTCCAGCTATTTTTACGCATCTCTATAACGTACTGCAGTAGCCGTGATGTTGCCAAATGCTTCACAGATACATAATGACTTCCTCTAAAACGGTGAATGTTAGAGAAAAAAACTTGTTTAAATTTTTCAAATCTATCGTGATTCAAATTCAAATTTAAATTTATTCACAATTTACAATTGAAATGGTACATATGAATAGATACCCGAAATGAGCATGTGCTCGTGCTCGGGTACAGTCCAGTAGTCTACATAAGTTTTACAGATATCAATAATAATGTTGATGATAGAAATAACAGTAACAATAACAATAATAATAATAATAATAATAATAATAATAATAATAACAATAATAATAATAACCGTGACGGAGATATTACAAAGATAGTAATGCAAATTAATTAATTATTAAATAATAATAATAATAATAATAATAATAATAATAATAATAATGATAAAATAAAACAAAATATTAACAATAATAAAATAAATACTAATGACCAGTTTGTCCAAGTAATGTTTAATTTTGCTTAACGAATGTTAAATTAACAGTCTGTTTATTTTTAACGCTTTGTTAATGTATTTTCCATTTGTTCAACATAATTTTGTTTAAGATAACCAACACTTAACTATAACGTCTGTTAGCACTATTTTAACTACTCAACAGCAGTTGGCAATGATTCTACACATGTAAGACAATTTTTGATTGGCTAAAATTAATCTTTAAATTCTATATTATAGAGTGAGTCATGAAACTTGCATAAAATGACAACCTGTTATAGTAGGCCACGCTCCATAAACAAACAGTTGACAAATGAAAGTTCTAGGTGACGTGCTGAATAATAATTACAAAGCAAGGTTATATTTCCTCATTGCTATTATGGATACGAAATACGAAAGAAATAAAATAACACTGATGTATTTAAACAGTCCAAAGTATTTTTTAAATGTTATATTACCAGTCATATGCTAAACATTCCCTACAGAGAGACACAAAATATTAATTTCGCAACTTCTGTTCGAACAGCTGTGGAGACATCGGTCATATTTAACTAACTGTTAGACGAGTTAACTGCCCGATATCCTACATTTAAAATTAACAAACTGTTAACAATCTGTTAAACCAAACTGGTGTTGAAAACACACAATTTTATTAATTAACAAACTGTTTAGAGTTTAACAGTCGTTAAATTTTCTAACAATACTTGGAAAAACCGGCCATAAGACTGATAAAATAAAATATAAAACCTCTTAGCGATAGTTAACGCAACTTAAATAAGCATTTAATAACCAGAAAAAAAAAATAACGAAACTCGAAAATCAACAAAAAATTTCGTTGTATCGCAACCTAACCAGCATATATCACCAGTTTAATTTTGGTGTAGAGGTTACCATCAACTCTGTATATTGGTTGGCCCATGTTGTGGAAAGCTGATTGTTAGCAACCTGTAAAACATTAAGGTAATCTGTGTGTCATTCGCATGACACCGATTTTTTCTGGCACCGCTGCACAGAAAATGTTAACTAGCAAAAAATCCAGCCGGAATGTAAACAGTTGAAGACTTCCTTCTTCCTACCGCAGTACTGTAGTTCTGATGGAGAGCCATCCCCTGTGGCCACTGCAGTAGAAAAGTTGTGCAAATTCCAGAGTCGAGCTAGCGAGCTGTAGTTGGCAATGTTGTGTCGGTGGGCAATATTCTCGCTGTGACAACGGACCAGAGTTTAGTAGAGATGTGCGGGGCGCAAGCGCAGTGACCTGCTGCCGCCGCCGTCGATCTCGCTCACACTTGGCTAGACTGGAGAATTGAGATGAGTCTATCCGAGCTAAACGCAAAATAGCAGCTACCTAGCGCCCCAGCCTGGAATTCACATACACAACGCATGTTTCGGAGTGGCTGAATTTTTATTAAAATTCCAACAAGTTCTGCTAAGAAATTGTGAAGCTTCTTTCCTTACACAGATTTCATCTCAATAAAAACAAGCGGTTTGAAATGATTCTCGCTGTATTTATCAACACTAATCTCACTAGAGGTTTTGATTTCTGTAGGGAAAAACAAAACTCGAGTGGGATTTAATTGACTGTTACACGATTAGAAGAAAGTATATAAAGACTAGAAGAATCGATACTTTATCTAAACATTCATTATTACTTGTGTTTATATCTCAGTGAACAATAAGGTCCAATTTTATGTACAGAGGTGTGAAAATTATTATAATAATCTTAATTTTAAAGGTTTTTTAATAGTTCCTTCACAAATATTAATTGAATTGATGAATATTGGTATATATTACTATACTGATGTAGGATATATTTACTACTAACAATGCCGGAAAGCATTGTTGTACATTGGTATTTTTCTTATTTTCCAATTGTTATGAGAATTCAGAAATTATTATATTATGTTGGCGGAATTGGAAACATAAAAAATTATATGCACAAAACAGATGTATACGTTCATTTGAACCTTCACAACAATGTAAACGCAAAGAACAATTTGTTTAAAGCATTTCTTAATTAATTTTTTGTTTCCAATTCCGCCAACATAATATAATAATTTCTGAATTCCCATAACAATTGTAAAATAAGAAAAATACCAATGTACAACAATGCTTTCCGGCATTGTTAGTAGTAAATATATCCTACATCAGTATAGTAATATTATATACCAATATTCATCAATTCAATGAATATTTGTGAAGGAACTATTAAAAAACCTTTAAAATTAAGATTATTCTAATAATTTTCACACCTCTGTATGTATGCATGTATGTATGTATGTATGTATGTGTCTGTGGCCGGGAAGAAAAAAAGGTCTAAAGTAAAAAATTTTTATACTTTTCAGGAGAGCAGTAGAAAGATTGAAATTGGTGTCAATTATAGAGTTCTTTTAATTAAGAGGTTTTTCCTGGATATTATTTGTTTATATTTCTTCCAAAATAGGTAATGTTGCTCTTTTAACAATTTTCTTCATTATTTCCAAAAATAGCCGCACTTAAGCCCTTTTAAGACTACAATCCAAACTGAGAAGAAGGGACTATTTAAAAATAAGACCTTTTTCATATCAAAATAAATGGGAACTGTAAATTATTAGAAATGCAAAATAGGTCTTAAACAATTATAGGACTGTTTACCCTGGTGCTTAAAGTTTTAAAAGGAAAGGGCATCAGTATGTGATAAAATAGCTAAACTACAAGTTAGACCTTTTTAATAGGGAAGCATGGAAAGTAAACATGTGATGGTTTGTAAGGAATAAAGTATTAAATATTCTTAAGTCCTTTATTCTCTGTGTGCTCGATTCAAAAAGTACTTAGGACATTTGGTAACGCTCTATAAATCCAGTCAGGAGTCTTATTTGACTTTAGCCGTTTTACCAGATTGTAGAGAATTGTTTCCGCTTTCAGAATATATAAAAATCTCATTTTCACAAAAAATTGACTTAAGACCGTTTTCCTCCCGGCCACAGATGTATGTGTGTGTGTGTGTGTGTATGTATGTATGTATGTATGTAATGCTCAGCCAGATTGATTCAACATCATTTGGTTTCTGGCAGACCAGTACAATGTCCCCATAGAGCAGGCCTGCACAAGGTTTGCGCTCTCCGAGCCGGCTCACAGCTCATGAGCGGAATGCAGATATTAGCTGCGCTCTGTTATGAGGGTGGACTGGAAGAAGGGGTCATCTCGTACAAAATATACACAAAAGAAAGTACTATTACGAGTGCTTATGAAATGAATTCCCGTTCAGTGTTTGCAAAACTATCTTGGACTATTATTAATTAATAAAGAAATATTTATTTACAGAAGTAATAGAAGTTCTGTACAATATCATTTTGTTATATTTTTATTTATCAGTACATCAAAACGAGGTTTTATGCTGTTGGCAGCTGAAAGGAACAGTAGCCTACTGATCGTAATGAAACATCAGTTACAGATGTTCGATGCTGCCTTTATTAAAGTTGATAACAGAAAACAGTTGCTCACAAATATAAATGTTGAGCCAAACATAGCAATCATTTTCACAGCCAGCCTGTGTAGTCGTGTATATTATTGCTAATGTTTAGTCTTGTAGAACTCAACCAGGCTAGTAGTATTATTCAAACGATCTTTAGCTCTTAGGTCACATTGAAGATCAATAAGTTCGAGTTGTAAATCGTTAAATGTGAAATGTTATGTTCCGTCTTTTAGATTCCTCCATACTGTACTGTAGCAGTAGGTAAGCAACGTGAAACAGTTACTGAGAATAGGCCTACACACTGCACTCCACTGAGTGGTCGTTTCCCTCTCCTCTACCCATAGCAAGTCTGTCATTCTGACGTATCTTTCTCCCCGTTTCGGCGAGCGGTAAACACAGCTCTCCCGCTCCGAAAGAGCGCGCGCGCTCGTTGAGCGCTGTTTGTACAGGTCTGCCATAGAGGATATAAAATTTACAAGTTTTTTTTTTACAAATATTTAAATGTTTTCAATTCGTAACAGAATTTTTCTCATTACAAACGACACAGTGAGGTGATGGTAAAATATTTCGCCAGGCAGTCGTGTCCTGTGACAATCCTTATGGCACCTACAGTCTCTTTACGGGGTTGATCAGGAAGTATCTCTGACTTGTCAACAAGACCAGCACATTTCTTGCCATCAATCTTCATTTGAAGATTTGAGAGAAACTCATTCTTAAATGAGCAGTTAACTAAATTTTCAAGTTGTGATGCGAAAGTTGTGAGGTCATTCGTAACAATATTTCAGTCCACTTTATTTATTTTAAAGTAATAAATACTACACTGTTCACAATAATTAGGCTATATGCCTAAGAATTAGTAGCTAATAGAGTGGCATGGATACTTGGCTTAAGTCATTGTTAACCATTTTTTATATTGCAACAAGTCTGGCTTAATTAGGTTAACTTATCTGTTCAAAAATACTTCAGGTTACTTGGAGCTGACATATCCGTGCCACTGTGTTTCATAACAATTTTTTTTGGAGAACGTATTATATATATCTTTCGGCCTGCTATCGGCCATCATCAGATGATGCATTTCTGATGATGGCCGATAACAGGCCGAAACATGTTAACAAGGTAACATAAAATTTAACACGTGAAAGATACATAATATGTTTTCCAAAGTGATATAGTGTTAAAAGTTGTGTAATCAAGATTTATAAATTTTTTTGCCTCATATTACCTTTTAACTATTTTAACATTCTTCATGAAGATGAACTATACTATCATATTTCTTTGATGAATGAATTTGTTTTAGAAGTGTTGGCCTTTCCTTCAGGAAACTATAGAAGTCCATGCAAGACACATTTTTGAAATGACATTTTGTGACTAACATTGCCGTTATTGAATTCATTACGGTGACATCTGATGGAAACAATATAAGTTACGATTAATCAATGTTTTACGTGATTATTAAATAAAATAAAAAAAAAGAAATATTTCAACAATAATTTAGGGAAACGGGACGCCATTTAAAAAAAAAACGGGACATTTGGCGTCCCGAGCATACTTTTCTCGGGACAGGGGACAAGAGGTTGAAAAAAGAGACAATCCCGTTAAAAACGGGACGTCTGGTCTTCCTAATCTAATACAATAAAATATTAATTGACTTACTAAAATTCTATTTTACTCATGAGTGAACCGATAACTTGTCCCTGGAGAGGGGTTCGATCTCCTGTCCATGACGTAATCTCTGATGTTTCTAACAGGTCTGAGGTAACCTCTCACAAATTCATTCAGTTTGTAAATACTTGTATGTACCTATGTATTTATTCACACTGCAATGGGTATATACCCGGTGGCAGTGGTAACTAATTACACTCAATAATGACAATAATAAACTTATTAATTGTACATTTAATAATAATAATACCAATAATTGATACAAATAATTAATACTAACAAAAATTAATAATAATAATAATAATAATAATAATAATAATAATAATAATAATAATAATAATAATAATAATAATAGGGAATATCCTAAATTAAATGAAGCACGATCACTTAAAATAACATTTAAAATAAATCTAATTTGTATCTTAAATCTAAGTTCGAACTAAAACCCACGAGTATGACATGTTCATATCTGCACAAGTATCTTTCCACATTACAGTACACTCACTGCACTGGAACTACGACACATTTCACTGATTCTATCCTGATTTCACTAACACTTCAAAAACATTTCACTGTTCAAATACTTTGCACTGCCACTATAAACTATAAAGCTTCCCTGACAGGAACACGTTTCACTGACACAACACACTTCACTGACACAACACATTTCACTGACACAACATAATTCTTCACTGATACAACACTTCAATAACAAACTATCATTTACATCCTTTACATACTGTGTATAATTACCGTCTATTAGTAAGGTCCTTAAGCCTATTTTTAAATACGTTTTTGGTTGTTGGTAAAGCCTTTAGTAAGTCTGCAGGTAAAGCATTCCAGTCCCTGATAGTACGATTGAGAAAAGAAAACTTTCCAGTGTCCGTCCTCTGTCTTCTTTCCCTCAACTTACCGGAGAGTCCTGCGATCTGTTACCAATTTGTATTTCAGCTAACTGATCTTTCCTGGCGATACGGGTTCGATTCTCTGCTCAACCTGCGTCTTCTTACTTACTGGTAATGTAGTTATTATGCCGAACTTTTTCATAAAATATGTTTTTTTCGTCCTCATCCACTATTACGCAACTATCGAATAGAGTCACTAATTTATTCCAAATAGCTCTAAAATATAAATCGTCGTTTAATAAACATACATTGTACTTGCAGTGTTCATTACATCGGCTGTTACACATTCAAATGTCTGCATAAAATACGTGAAACAGGCTTTAAACATGTGCGTGTTTGAAGTGGTTTAATTTTATTAAAATGAAAAGCCGTAAAGGGTCGAATCAGCTTGACGTTAGTATATAGTGGAACAAGAGGGGCGAGGGAGGTGAGGCGGAATATTGGATTGGATTGACGGTCAGGGTCGAGAGGAAATATTGACAAAGTTTCAGTGTTACAATATGCTGAAAAAACACGGCGCTCATAATTAAGCGAACCCTCTCCATTAACGAACTGATACAGTCACTTGGATTTGTAACGTCACTGTCTACCCAATCATGTCTAAATGCAGACGGCTAAGAGTTAACTCGAGGTCCGCACTAATTCTGCCTTTCCTCCCATTTAACCTTTTTCGCAATGTAACATGTTAATACAGATTTTTGTCTCTCGATCAGTATTACTAAGGTTCCATATAAAACAAACAGACCGGGTTTAGAAAATTAAATTTTTGCGAGATACTATTTTATTTTAATTATTCATTTCTGGGGTACATTTTATTAACAAGTTTTGGGTTATAGTTTTACATAGTCAAACTGCATATAGCATCAAGTTTTAATATCTGTGTGCTTGTTGAGTACAGAATTTTATGCTCGACCATGCCAAAATGTAATTATACACCTGGTAGCAGTCCTTTAATGCATGTCATTAAAGTACACCTACTCATTAAAGTACAGGTGTTTTCAGCCAATGACAATTCAGCTTACAGGTGTTCAGCCAATGACAAGTCAGCTTTGTACCGTTATAAAACCGCAAGTATCGATTATTCTCGGATATGCAATCGAAAACGGAATTAGTTGAAAGTCACGGAGGCTGGAAATCCAATACTTTCGCAGAAGGTTATGTTCTGTTACTATAATAATTAGCGTTAATTGTAAATAATAATATTCAAATAAATTCAATTTGCCATCTCGTTTTTCAATGTCGAATTCAATAATCAAGATTATATCAAGTTTAACGGGATTACATCAAGGTCAATGACATTATTGTTCCTCGGAAAAAATCAATACTTTCACGTCTGCGCACATCTCACAATTCACGACCTAGAACAAGGTCACTTCCGATCTTGTCAGATACAAATAAAATGTATAAGTTACATCTGAATAATTTCAAGTTAGAAATATGATCGAGCATAAAAAGTCGTATGAAACTCGCCTATAATGGTAATTAAGAAGCTCGTATGAAAACTATGAAACTCGCTTGCGCTCGTTTCATAAACATCCATACTCGCTTCTTAATTATTATCATTATAGGCTCGTTGCATTATGTACTATTGAAGGTTTATTTAAACTTGACTTATTGTTTTATTTAAGCTCTTCTTTGCTATAGGCCTACTGAATTAATTTACTAAAGTTTCCCCCCCCCCCTGTACAGATTGCTGTGCACTTTACTGCGGAATCCCTGCCATTAGTCGCTCAGCTGAGTGCGCTCCTTTTATAATGGCAGTTGACTTGGAATATAAACATCAACGTATATGCCCAACTTGGAGTCAGGCCACAAAAGGGGAAAAATATAGGAGGAGAGTTCGATCCGATGCTGTGGATTGAATTCGGCGTAGCTCAGTGGTCAGAGTGCTTGGTACGTAGAACCAAGGACCCGGGTTCGATCCCCGACGCCGGAGCGAATTTTTCCGATCCCAGGCGGCTGACTTCTACGACACAAGGATACAAAAATTGATCCCATGCTACGACCAATGTTTCAGTTCCATTGAGAGATAAGTTGACAAATAGCGCAACAATTGTATCTGTTTCAATAACTCTTTCCATGCAATTGTGTTTTTTCTGTAAACGGCCCCAGGTAAAATCACTCTCTGGATGGCGTCGTAATTTCGGTTGAGTGCCAAAATTTGTATAAGCGCTTGTTTTAACATTATTGACGTGATGGAAGAAAAAAAATTAACTTTTTTATCTGTCCCCATCAGAATGTTTGCTTGTGAGCTACGCCGGTGGCTTTCTCTATTTTAACAAACAGTATAACATCATGGCTAATCGTTGGTCACGGACTTCTTTTTGGAGTTCGTGGTACCATTTCCAAATAGACATATAACCTTTTAAAATCAAAGGGATTCATATTTTACAATATTGAGGAAATCCTTAGAGAAATTCTAAAGGACTCAATTCAAATTCTGCAGTTTCATCTTTATTTCAAGAAATATGATTCACTTCAATTTTCTTTTGAAATTTATTGTATATATTTTCATTGTTTCATTGTAAACTTTTATATACATATTTCTTTTCTGGATCTTTGTGGTCATCCTTATTGAAGGGCAGAGGGTTTTATTTTATAAATCCCATATATAGTCTATTCTTGGGCAGGGCATAGTTGCACCACACGGTCAGATAAAATGCAGCATATAAAAAAGGGTCCCTGTTTTGTGGGCATAATTGCGCCCCGTTCCCATCAGGTAGAGAAAAAGGCATGGCATAGTTGTGCCCCGTTCCCGTCAGGTAGAGAAAAGGTCATGGCATAGTTGCGCCCCGATGAAATAGGTAGAGAAAAAAACACTACGGGAACTCGAGCCTCGTAATTGATTTCTTATTCGATTTATATTCATTATCGATGCCGTTAAAATGAACACCATGAAGTTGGCAGTACTTTATTAACTGTTTTTCTACTGTTTATGCAGTGATTATCAATAGCCTACCGTTGAAATGAACACCATGAAGTTGGCACTTTATTAACTGACATATTCAAATGAGTGAGCCGTTGGAATGTGGGGCCTTAGCAGTCTTGACATTTTATTAGTGATTTTCTCACCGTCTGTGGCGTATAGTGAGGTTAATTTAAAATGAATGTTAAGTTTAGTGAAAAGGGTGAAGAGTTAATAATTGATAATGGTTCTAAGTTTCAATTTTCGAAACCCTGTACCGTAGGGTTAAGATATCGATGTAGAAACAAAAAATACAATTCATTTATTGTATGTGATCAATAAAAAAGTGTTATTTTAAATAGCAAAATTGATCATACGCTAGGCCGACCTGATTTCAATGCAGCTATCACTGTAATATTTTTAAGTAATTTATTTATTTTATGACAATCACTTTCGTGTGTACTATGCTCATCGGGGCGCAACTATCCCATGTCCATCCTGCTACCTGATTTCTTCGGGGCGCAACTATGCCATGTCCCATCTGCTACCTGATTTCTTGGGGGCGCAGTTATGCCATGCCTAGGCCTCCCAATTGACCGCCGGGCGCAAATATGCCATACCGCTATTCTTCATGATAAAGGTAAATTTGAAAAAAAAAAAAAGAAATTAGTACAAAAAAGACCTTTATGCTCGACCATGCCGAAATGTAGTAATTATACACCTGATAGCAGTCCTTTAATGCATGTAATTAAAGTACACCTACTCATTAAAGTACAGGTGTTTTCAGCCCATGACAACTCAGCATACAGGTGTTCAGCCAATAACAAGTCAGCTTTGTACCGTTATAAAACCGCAAGTATCGATTATTCTCGGATATGCAATCGAAAGAGAATTAGCGAAAAGTCACGGAAGCTGGAAATCCAATACTGTCGCAGAAGGTTATGTTCTGTTACTATAATAATTAGCGTTAATTGTAAATAATATTCAAATAAATTAAAGTTGTCATCTCGTTTTTCAATGTCGAATTCAATAATCAAGGTTATACCAATTTTAACGGGATTACACAAGGTCAATGACATTATTGTTCCTCGGAAAAAATCAATACTTTCGCGTCTGCGCACATCTCACATTTCACGACCTAGAACAAGGTCACTTCTGATCTTGTCAGATACAAATAAAATGTATAAGTTACATCTGAATAATTTCAAGTTAGAAATATGGTCGAGCATAAAAAGTCGTATGAAACTCGCCTATAATGGTAATTAAGAAGCTCGTATGAAAATTTTGAAACTCGCTTGCGCTCGTTTCATAAACATCCATACTCGCTTCTTAATTACTATCATTACAGGCTCGTTGCATAATGTACTATTAAGGAATAACTCACTTTACAGCGATAATTTAAAAGTCAGAAATAATATTCAGAATATGGGAGTGTGTATGAAAATATGATTTAATAAGTTTGACGTTCTGTCCTCTGAACTTTCGGGGCTTATTTCTAGCTTGAAGAACAATTTCAGAGATTAGTTTGTACGAAGTACTTAGAAGAAGCAGGAGATGACATAGAACCTAACCTGCGTAAGTAAGAGAACGAAATCTCGTCATCAGACCTCTTTTTTATCGTATTACAATGTACAGGCTGGAGCTTGAAATATGGAGGAGGGGTAGGTACTCCAGCTCTTGGAGAACAATTGTAGGGAGACAGAATCTCCGCCCTCTTTGTCTACTTCTTACACCATCAATCTTTATTTTTCACTTCACCTTTTCTTTTATCCCGTCTCCATTAATCTTGTTTTCTTTCCCTACTTCCCTCCTCTTATCTCAATTCCACCCATAGATTTTTTGTTTTTGCTATTGACTTCTCTATTTTGTGCATTTAAGTTTTAAGACACACAAGCCTTCCCACTTCTTCAACCCTGACCTTCGTAGGATCTTATCCTCAGATATCTTTTGGTCTTTGATGATGGCTTGTCTCATTGTGTCGAGGTTTACTCTTTTTATACAGAGACAAGTGACGAGCTCCGATCGGATTCATTTAGACAGTTGAAGCCTTTATCTGCAATCCCTTAATTGACTAAATGTTCGCTCATTCTAGTCCTTGGTTCAAAAGCACACGACAGCATCCCTCCAATACAAAAGACGTCGTTATGAATTACATTTTTACACATTGGAGTAAAATAAGAGCGATACTTCTATTTGCTGCAAAAGTACGTTAACAAGTGCTCGATAATCTACTCATTGCTGTGTGACAAAGTATACTTACTTACTGGCTTTTAAGGAACCCGGAGGTTCATTGCCGCCTCACATAAGCCCGCCATTGGTCCCTATCCTGAGCAAGATTAATCCATTCTCTACCATCATATCCCTCCTCCCTCATATCCATTTTAATATTATCTTCCCATCATCTATGTATGTCTCGGCCTCCCCAAAGGTCTTTTTCTCTCCGGCCTCCCAACTAACACTCTATATGCATTTCTGGATTCGCCCATACGTGCTACATGCCCTGCCCATCTCAAACGTCTGGATTTAATGTTTCTAATTATGTCAGGTGAAGAATATAATGCGTGCAGTTCTGTGTTGTGTAACTTCTCAATTCTCCTGTAACTTCATCCCTCTTAGCCCCAAATCCTAAGAACCTTATTCTCAAACACCCTTAATCTATATTCCTCTCTCAAAGTGAGAGTCCAAGTTTCACAACCATAAAGAACAAACGGTAATATAACTATTTTATAAATTCTAACTTTCAGATTTTTTATGAAAAGTATATGTACCATATTGAAATTTATTAATCTAATATCATTCATTAAATATTCATTAAATTTAATATGAAAAATATGACATGTGTACACTACCTATCAAAAATTTTCAATCAGCTATGAAAACAACTATAGGGGAGAGTCTGGTAGTATCGGACATCGTGTAATATCGGACAGTGAGTTTCTTTCATCTACCACACGATGATAGTACCTGATTGACATGGTTACGTTTCTGTGATGTCGCATAGAGAAACGTAACCATGTCATTCAGGTACTACCATATGGTGGTAGATGAAAGAAACACACTGTCCGATATTACCCAATGTCCGATACTACCCGACTCCCCCCTATACTTTATTTCAATGTACAAACATATCGGAACAACTAAATAGAGCAACAAAATAAATATTTTCTCTCTCTAGCATTATGATATGATAGAATTTTCAAAACTAAATTCCTGTTTTAACCACAAATCCAAAGTTGTGATAGGTGATCGAAAAGTTTTGACCGGTAGTGTACCTATCGAGATACTGCTCACAGCTGTCATTTAGCTCCAGTAACATATGCCTTTTCTGCTAACAACGATATATCATCAGCAAATCTTATGCACTGTATTGTTCTTCCTCCTACTTTCACCCCTCCCATGTTTTGAAAATAGTTGCGGTAACAATAATGATACAAAACTTGAGTATCACATTGGAAATGAAATGAATTCTACAGCACACCCATTATAAATTTTATAGTCATTTTATTTTATATCTTACCAAACGGATCAGGCTGTAGTATTAACTAATAGCCTGCTTGTAGTCACTGCTTAGTCATCAACAGGCTTCGAGACTTGGGACCCGATACAGTAAGTTTACTGTGCATGTACTATAGGTTGTTGACTCGCTGCAGGTAGTGAAAGGTAGAGATGCGTTGCTATTTAGAGTAGAGTACGGTAGTAGGGGGAAACACACACATACGTACATTCTGAAAGTAAATATACATTATACAATGACAATGGCAAAAGAATGTGAAAAGCATTTATTCTCCTGTCTTTTATAAGCATTTGTGTTTAATTATACACAGTGTTAATGGTGGAAATAAACATGTAGCAATTTTAATTTCTTCATTTATCCTGTTGGCCGTCTTTAGAAGTGCAGTTACAGTACCGAATTGCACTACACGATATATTTTCAGTGTCTCAAACGTAAATCTTTTTCGGTTATCTGCCAAACACAGTTTGTACTGTGAAAAGCTGCGCTCTACATCGCATGACGTGATAGGAGCAAAACGAAGAAACCTAACATCATTATTCTCGGGTGACTCTATGTCCACTAATTTGCTGTTTACATTACACAATGCTCCATATCCGTTACTTTTTACATAAAATTGATTTCTACTTCTGTTTTACACGTTCAGTAACCGGTGTACTTGGTGTTTCATTAATTCTCTGTGTCATTTCCTCAACTAATTTGAGGTCTTCCGGCATCTCTTGCTCTGATTTTTCTAACCGTGTAATAGTTTCAGACACAGTTTTAAAATAGGTTTGTACGAAAACTAAATTATTCGTCAGAACCTTCAAATCCAGAGCGTTTTCCTTTGCGTATTTGTTGGCATTCATTCTACAGTATCCCCACCCACTGTACGCTTTACCACTATACTCCGTACGCCGTTATGCGGATTTCCCACTGAACTGCTCTATCGGGTCCGAAGTTTCGATGCCTGGTCATCAAGGTAGCTTGGCACAATGGCATTGTTTCAGGGAAAGATTACGCAATATACCAATCGGAAGAGAAAGAAATTTCCGTTTCCTTCCTGGGAGTCGAACTTGAGTTCACTTTATTCACTTTATTCTTAGAGAAGAACCTTTTCTTGCTCTGACTTTTCTAACCGTGTAATAATTTCAGACACAGTTTTAAAATAGGTTTGTATGAAAACTAAATTATTCGTCAGAACCTTCAAATCCAGAGCGTTTTCCTTTGCGTATTTGTTGGCATTCATTCTACAGTACCCCCACCCACTGTACGCTTTACCACTATACTCAGTACGCCGTTATGCGGATTTCCCACTGAACTGTTCTATTGGGTCAGAAGTTTCGAAGCCTGGTCATCAAGGTAGCTTGGCACAATGGCATTGTTTCAGGGAAAGATTACGCAATATACCAATCGGAAGAGAAAGAAATTTCCGTTTCCTTCCTGGGAGTCGAACTTGAGTTCACTGGAAGTGTATCACTTTATTCTTAGAGAAGAACCTTTTCTTGCTCTGACTTTTCTAACCGTGTAATAATTTCAGACACAGTTTTAAAATAGGTTTGTATGAAAACTAAATTATTCGTCAGAACCTTCAAATCCAGAGCGTTTTTCTTTGCGTATTTGTTGGCTTTCATTCTACAGTACCCCCACCCACTGTACGCTTTACCACTATACTCCGTACGCCGTTATGCGGATTTCCCACTGAACTGCTCTATCGGGTCCGAAGTTTCGAAGCCTGGTCATCAAGGTAGCTTGGCACAATGGCATTGTTTCAGGGAAAGATTACGCAATATACCAATCGGAAGAGAAAGAAATTTCCGTTTCCTTCCTGGGAGTCGAACTTGAGTTCACTGGAAGTGTATCACTTTATTCTTAGAGAAGAACCTTTTCTGTAGTAAATATTAAAAGAAGTAATGTAACTTGTGATATTTTAGGCCATTAAGCGACACTGTTCGTGCTAATTGTTACATCCAAACCGTCTTTGGATTTTATTGACAAGTTTAAAAAAGGGAACCCGGGTGTGAAATTTAATTAAAACCTTTTTCAAATGGAGCTCAAGTCTTTTTCACTCGGACGAACTGAGGACGCTGCGACGGACTTAATAGGCGTTTCAACTCTTCATCCCGACAAAAGCTAGACATCGTAAAAAATGCATTTCCCTCTTTTTTAAATAAATGAACAGAAATGATACGTGTTAGCTGAGTGCTTTTAAAATCTCAGTACGTCATTGCAGAATTTCGTTGCAAGCATTACAACCGCTAAGCTGGCCACATTTTCAGCTGTAATCAGAAATAAAACACAATGTGTACTGCTCGCTGGGTATCATACGCGTTTAGCTTCAAGCTTGGTTTGATATCGGGAAAACAATCCATTAATGTAAATGGGGTATATGGCTGCACTACCGCCATGTTGTTACACTTGTTTTACAGCTCCGGCAAGCCCTTACGAGGCTTGTCAACGCTTCCAATTCATCCTCACAATACCCCGCTATTTGACACCGCATAAACTCTATTCACTTCAAGTTGACATCTGTAACTATGGCGGTCGCCGTTGCCAATAGCTGAGGGGCTGTTGTCGCCGGAATGAATCGCAGCCATTGTCTCTAAGTGTGACCATTAGCTTATGAGCAGATCTTGCTACAGGGGTGTGCAGTTCTCTGCAGCAGCGGTGACCAAAACTCGAACTGCAGTGATTACATGCGACAGACAGCCTATGAAGTAAGGAGACGGAGGAAAGGTACTTGGCATGAAAACTACAACCAGTGGCGGTTCCTGTACTAACATCTTGATCAATCCCGCGGATAAAAATCTCAAGATTTGCTGTATCAGTAATGTCACTGCTGTCATCAAGAGCCAGTGAATAATATACGATTTTTCTTGCTTCTTTTTTTAACCTTCCTCTTAAATATAATCAGGAATTTTCTAAATTCTTCCCTCAGTACTTGGTCGAGAAATTCGTGGTTTTTCAAAATTAAAAACTGCTTAAGGACAAGTTATTTATGCTATTTTTATCATTACTCTTTTGAGAAATTCTGTTCTATTAAGCTTTTAGAGCACGAGATATTTCAAACCCCATTAGGTAGCTCATCTTTCTCTTCCTGGCTATGATTTAAGAAGTGTCAATTCCTGGCGTTTAACAGTTCGTTGGCACATAATATTGAATCAGTTTTTCTACAATATTATTATTAAATGAATAACTAGTAAATAGTTACCCTCATATAAAGATTAAGAAGATTAAAATTGAGCACATCTAAAAATATCAGTATTGATGCACGTATAGAAGAATTATAGAAACACATACTTAGTGGTCAGTAATAATAATAATAATAATAATAATAATAATAATAATAATAGTAATAATACATTATTTAGCGTGGTAATTAATGTTTCTATATACTCCTAATTGAACCGTTGAGCAAAGTAAACATACCTATTACATTTTGTTCGACAGTACAACAAAAAAGTTCTCCTTCTCATTCTTTACGAAACCACCTCTTACTGCCTGTAGAGATAGAGTTTGTAGAACGACATGATACCGCCACTGCTTGCCTTCAGTACGTGAATGAAACACACAGCAATGTACAGGAAACTCCTCGTACTCGTTTGAATGTCTGTGATTACACGATGTAATCAGGACACCAGCTTTGGTCACCGCTGCTCTACAGCTTGCATTGGGGTTCGACATGGCTTCTTTTAATTAAATCGCTTTATCAAGATCGTCCACAGCATTACTCATAACTTTACACAATAAAATTGTACCTAGAGCGCCAATAAAATATAAACGATTTCATTTTGTTAATATTGGGAAGCTATTAGTCATTTGTTTACGGTATTGTTGGAGAACACAAAGCAAGCTTGTGAGTTTATGTTGAAATGGTTTTAATAGTTTTGCAGAGAATAAATACTGTTCTATTCTTTGCTGAAACAAAGTCTTTGATTCAGACGAAGCGCCAATACCGTCGACCTTTTAACTGTAGAAAGTAGAGTCGTACACAACCTGTTACGAAAAATAGAAATTATCTATATATATAATTTGAACTGGTAATGGAAATTACGGGAAAACGGCTGAACGGATTTTAATAAATGGCCCCTCATTTTGAAGCTTGGAACCAAATGTTTTTCGGAAAAGCAGTAGCTTTCATTGAAATGTCAATTTTCCTACATAATTTTCCTATTTTCCAAAATCCATCTGTTGTCAGTTCTGAGAACTAATTTTATCGAATCACGGCCGACTTGATTGAATTTCAGCACAAAACACACACTACAATAAACAATAGGCTATTACACGAAGGCCATGACCTGCAGGATTGCCGACATATTTAGAGCTCAATTCAATTTGTTATTAAAAACTGATTCTGCAGTGTATAATAATTTTCTGAGTACAGCTGTGTATTGGATATTCAAATCTACGAAACTTGAGGTGGTTTGATGACATTATTACCATTAGAAATTAAATATTGTTATAGTTAATATCACGATGCATCTATTTTTCATTAATTGTACATAATATTGATGCTATATTGATGACATGAAAGTGAAACGTTTTGAGGTTATTTACGTAAATGTAGAGAATATCTTAATTTAGATCTTCATTTCTATAATTTACTGAGTGGCTGCTATATATAACTACAAAACTTAAGTAAGATAATAATATTGTTATTAAAAATCAAATATTTTTATACTTATTAACCAGTGGGGTTGGGTCTTATTCATATACTTAATGCCGGTGTAGTGTAGATATTGATATGTGTCATTGTCTTCAGTATTGGCTCGAGAGAGCGCAAAAATTACAGTTCCTAAGGAAAGATCAAAAGGTATTACTTACTGATAAAATAAGAGGCCTAGAAAATGTTGTAGTCTCCACATCATTTCAGCAAAATCTCTTAGTAGGATAAAATGATTTTACGCTCAAGTTCTACATGCAGCAGCTATACGAAATTGCTATTGTTCGAAAGTTTAGCAAACCTGACATTTTTTTTAACTTTTGCCTACAATCCACAATGACCTGAAATTGCTACTGCTATCGTCCTGACATTGATACTTGCGTTTTCGCGTTGACACTCAAAAACTTAAGTTGGATAGGTTCAAGAAAAAGTATTTGGCCTAAAAAATCCATTCAGAGGGAGTATGTTTCATTATTATGGAAGCAAATAACTATCAAAAAGACAAGTATCCTTCATTGAAAATAAATCTGAAAAATTTTTATTTGAACGTCTAACGAACTTAGTGTGCAGCAGCATTTGCTGCACAAGCCACTATTAGCCTATATTTCTATTGAGCGCCTGGCGCTATAGTCAGTATGCAAAGCTCTCCCGTCTCGCGGAATGTCTCAGGGTCAGTTTATCGAATATTCGAGTTGTTTCTGATTCTTTGTGGGTGAACGGCAAAAACAGACCACATTGAGCCGTGCAAGAGTTCCAAGAGCCCTTGCAAGGACGCGTTTATCATCGTGTAGGCCTACCATTTAAGTGATAATTCTTCTTCTCTCAGTACAGTCAATCAATCAATCAATCAACTCAGTACATTCAATCAATCTGTCAATCAATCAATCATCCATCAATTCATTGATCATCCATCCATCGACTCATTGATTCATTCATACATTAGATTCATTGATTCATTCATGTATGGATTAATGCATTTAATTCTTTCGTTGATTCACTGATTGATTGATTAATTCATTAATTGATTCATTCATCCAGTCCAGGTATTATAGTTGGGTACTTTCAAGGAAAACAACTTGCTTCGTGAAAGTACAAGTATTTGAGCTTCTCTTTGTTAATAACACACAATCTTCTTAAAAATGATTTATTAATGAAATAATAATACAGCTCTTTAGAGTAATTAAAAGACATTATATATTAACAACTACTGTTTTAGAGGTACGCATTTTGAGTTTAAAATGTAGGTAAATATTGCACTAGAATGTAGGCTTATGTATTTATTCGTACCTTATGATAGACGGGTTCCGTTTTAACACCGGTGTAGTGTCATCTTCAGTATCTTTCGAAAGATACTGAAGATGGCATCACACCGGCGTCGAAACGAGATCCGTCTATAATAAGGTACGTAACCTCTTTAAAATTATAACACTTTTAAGTTTCCACTAAGTAAGTTTTAAATTGTAATTTATTCTATTTTTGCATTTCTTTACCACCAGATTTCATATTCTGGATTACACTTATTTCCTTTGTTGTTACCAGTGTCCATTTGTTCATTTATGTATTAATTATGAAGATAATTGTATTAAAGTGTCCAATCAATAATTCGACCCTCACAAGTATTAACATTGTAACTCACTTTCTTCCTTTTTTCAGGAGAAGCAAATAAAGTTTTAAAATGATCGTGTAAATCAGTGTATACAGATGGTAACAATAAGAGAAAGTAAATTTCTTTTAATTATTACTCCGTTTGTGTACTCAGAAATTGTCGGTTTCAGGTATGATAAAGTGCGCCTGGTGTTTTGTCTACCTGCAAAACATAAGTCGTAACCGGTTGAAAATCGAATATTGGGTCGTTCTCTAACCGGTCGAATGTAAACCAGCGATATTTTGCAGCTCTCTGGTAGAAAGGCACCGACTTCTGGACCAATTCTCGAAATAGTGAGGAAATTAAATGAAAATGGAACCGTTATTAACCTAAACAAAGCGAATTCAAGAAGGCCAAGAACTGCTATAATAGTAGACAATGTTGAAGCAGTGCGGCAACCACTGGATCGGAGTCCACGTAAAGCATATCGCAGACGTGCACAGGAATTGGGAATGAGGCCGATGTCTCTAAGAAGAGTTTTGAAAATTGATTTGAAGCTGTTTTCTTACAAAATTCAAGTGAAGCTCATGTTAACGGCGTATGACAAACAACAAGATGTGCGTTAACTTGATTCGCAAGATGGAAGAAAATGAGGACTGGATTCAGAATGTTTGGTTCACGAATGAAGTGCATATTCATATCACAAGTCAAAGTTAGGATAGGAAAAGAAATGTCAGAAGGAAATGAAAGAGGGAGAGGAGAGTACGACAGTATGACAAGGATGCTCTTTATCACTTACCTTGTTCAACATCTATTTGGAGAATTTATGAAGAACTGTTTTCATAACATGGAAGAGGTGATAGTAGGAGAAAGAAAAATAAAGTGTATAAGATCTGCTGATGATATGACGTTGTTAGCAGAAGAGGAGACGATACTAAGAGATATGCTACTGGAGCTAAAAGACAGCTGCGAGCAGTATGGGATGAAGATAAAAGCCAACAAAACGAAGACCATGGTCATAGGAAGAAAAGTAAAGAAGGTAAACTTGCGAATTCTAAATGAGACAGAAGAGCAAGTGGACAGCTTCAAATACTTTGGGTGTACTATAAGCAATAACATGAGCTGCTGCCAGGAAGTCAAAACGAAGATAGCAATGCCAAAGAAAGCTTTTAATAGAAAAAGGAGCATCTTCTGCGGAGCTTTGGAAAAAGAACTAAGGAAGAGACTAGTATTTTTTGTATTAATTTATTTTGCTAATAATTGTAACATATAATATAAACAGATAAAACTTTAGCTCAGAAACTTGGACCTTACGACGAAGTGAAGAGAAGTGACTAGAAGCATTTGAAATGTGGATATGGAGAAGGATGGAGCGTGTGAAATGGACAGACAGAATAAGAAATGAAGTATGTTGGAAAGAGTGGATGAAGAAAGAATGGTGCTGAAACTGATCAGGAAGAGGAAAAGGGATTGGTTGAGTCAGTGGCTGAGAAGAAACTACATAGTAAAGGATGCACTAGAAGGAATGGTGATCGGGAGTAGAGTTCGGGGCAGAAAAATAAATCAGATGATAGACGACATTAAGATATATGGATCGTATGAGGAGACACAGAGGAAGGCAGAAAATAGGAAAGACTAGAGAATGCTGGGTTTGCAGTGAAAGACCTGATCTTGGGCAGAACACTATGAATGAATGAATTGATAAATATTACCACTTCTGAGAATATTAAATGTTTTTTAATTGAAATCACATCGAGTATTTCGTGTTATATTGAACAATTAGGCCCAACTCACATCTCGTAATTTTATTGTTCATATTATAGTTGGAATCTCCTGGTAGAGGGGCAGAGAAGGCCTCACGGCCTTATCTTTACCAGGTTAAATAAATAAATAAATAAATAAATAAATACTAAATCTCGGAAGATATGAATTTAACGACCCTTTTTATTATATAATTTTTTCTTGCTTATTGAATACTACCACCTCTTACAATATTAAATGATCTTTTTTAATGGAAATCACATTGAGCATCTCCTATGATGTTATTTATTAGACGTTTTTCTTTCTTCGATGAATTCTATCACCTCTCAAAATATTTAAAACTTCTATAACATCCTGTATAAATATTAGTTTTCTTATTTTATATCAGTCTAGATATTTGAAAATTATTGTTATCATACAAGCTACCGATTCTGTATTTCAAACTGAATAATTTCTGGTCTTTACTGGAAATGGCTAATTTTCTCATTGAAACGTCACAGTGCCACCACTGTAACCTATAAATATGCGAAAAACGCAATCATATCAAGAAGTAACCGACTGACAGAATCCACTCTAGTATTTATATAACGAAATAGATAGTCGATGTACGGTATCGCTAACATAAATTTCGATACTTTGGGTTGATTTTATTAATTTTGACCCGCAGTTGTCAGCGCTAAACCCGCGTCATCTTGTTTTACAGAGAACGTAAACAGTTGAGGAGCAATCAATTTTTGCTTCCAGATTTTCAATCTTGTTTAATTTAGTTTGATAAGGCAGTGGCGGACTGTCCTCACACTCTAAGTTTGAAGATATTTGCAGAGAATGAAAGGGGTGGGGACTCTTTAAGTGTACTCCTTACTCTTCCGATTTCGCACCCAGAGACTCATTAGTCCCACTATCTCGCAAAAAAGTATGTATCTCGACAGCCGTCATTTTCAGCTGCATAACAGTCTGAAGGGAATTGTCTGCGAGAGACAATTTCTGCTTACGCCCTGGATTTCTGAAATGACAGAATCTGGAATTCAATAATGCGATGTGATAATTGTAGAGATACGAAGAGGATTGAATGGCGAATGTAGGATGGAGATAAAGTTGCTGGTATGACGTTAAAAAGTGATCACAGTGTAATAGTGCGGTAAGATTTGCTTAGTTGGGTACCATACGTCGTATATGCAGTGGCATAGAGCTGCATACACCTGGCTCTAATTTTCGTACAAGAATTTGAAAAAGAATGTATACTGTACAATTAAATATCACGTTAACAGTTTCTTCCTTTCATATCATCCTTCCTTTCATTTGTTTCTTCTTATTTGTTTATCTGTTCTTATATTCAAATTTTTCTTTATTCTGTATGTATACACAATACTTTTTTCTGGCGGAACGCGCAGGAACCCCATTCCGGCACCATTTTGTGACATTTGACATCATGGAATCTACGTAGAAGTGTTCGAATTTCGCGACACAAATATATGTGAAGCTTCTCCCTACTGAACTTCATTTTCTCTCTACTGAGATTATAATAATAATGATAATACTCGTAATAATAATAATACTTACTGGCTTTTAAGAAACATGGAGGTTCATTGCCGCCCTCACATAAGCCCGCCATTGGTCCCTATATTGAGCAAGATTAATCCATTCTCTATCATCATATCCCACCTCTCTCAAATCTATTTTAATATTATCTTCCCATCCACGTCTCGGCCTCCCTAAAGGTCTTTTTCCCTCCGGCCTCCCAACTAACACTCTATATGCATTCCTGGATTCGCCCATACGTGCTACATGCCCTACCCATCTCAAACGTCTGAATTTCGTGTTCCTAATTATGTCAGGTGAAGAATACAATGCGTGCAGTTCTGTGTTTGTAACTTTCTCCATTCTCCTGTAACTTCATCCCTTTTAGCCCCAAATATTTTCCTAAGCACCTTATTTTCAAACACCCTTAACCTATGTTCCTCTCTCAAAGTGAGAGTGCAAGTTTCACAACCATGAAGAACAACCGGTAATATAACTGTTTTATAAAATCTAACTTTCAGATTTTTTGACAGCAGACTGGATGAGAAAAGCTTCTCAACCGAATAATAACAGTCATTTCCCATATTTATTCTGTGTTTAATTTCCTCCCGAGTAGCGTTTATATTTGTTACTGTTGCTCCAAGATATTTGAACTTCTCCACCTCTTCAAAAGATAAATTTCCAATTTTTATATTTCCATTTCGTACAATATTCTCGTCACGAGACATAATCATATACTTTGTCTTTTCGGGATTTACTTCTAACCCTATCGCTTTGCTTGCTTCAAGTAAAGTTTCCGTGTTTTCCCCAATCGTTTGTGGATTTTCTCCTAACATATTCACGTCATCCGCATAGACAATAAGCTGATGTAACCCGTTCAATTCCAAACCCTGCCTGTTATCCTGAACTTTCCTAATGGCATATTCTAAAGCGAAGTTAAAAAGTAAAGGTGATAGTGCATCTCCCTGCTTTATCCCACAGTGAATTGGAAACGCATCTGACAGAAACTGACCTATATGAACTCTGCTGTACGTTTCACTGAGACACATTTTAATTAATCGAACTAGTTTCTTGGGAATACCAAATTCATAAGAATATCATATAAAACTTCTCTCTTAACCGAGTCATATGCCTTTTTGAAATCTATTAATAACTGATGCACTGTACTACTACTACTACTACTACTACTACTACTACTACTACTACTACTACTACTACTACTACCACTAATAATAATAATAATAATAATAATAATATGAATAAAAATAATATAATGTAAACAACAAGTAAATAGAAACCAGACATAATATATAACATATAGAAAGAAAGGAAAAAGCATAATAAAATGTGAACGGCAGATCAAAATAAATGAGACATACAAAGTATAAAAAATAAGAGTCAATTATTGATAATAATAATATCAATAATAATAATATGAATAAAATAATAATATAATGTAAAGAACAAGTAAATAGATACCAGACATAATATATAACATATAGAAAGAAAGGAAAAAGTATAATAAAATGTGAATGGCAGATCAAAATACCGTAAATGAGACATACAAAGTATAAAAAATACGAGACAATTATTGATAATAATAATAATAATAACAATAATAATAATATGAATAAAATAGTAATATAATGTAAACAACAAGTAAATAGAAACTAGACATTATATAAAACATATAGAAAGAAAGGAAAAAGCATAACAAAATGTGAACGGCAGATCAAAATAAATGAGACATACAAAGTATAAAAATACCAGACAATTACTGATGATAATAATAATAATAATAATAATAATAATAATAATAATAATAATATGAATAAAATAATAATATAATGTAAACAACAAGTAAATAGAAACCAGACATAATATATAACATAGACATAGAAAGAAAGGAAAAAGCATAATAAAATGTGAACGGCAGGTAAAAATAAATGAGATATACAAAGTATAAAAATACAAGACAATTATTGATAATAATAATAATAATAATAGTAATAATAATAGTAATAATAATAGTAATAATAAGAGTAATAATAATAGTAATAATAATAATAGTAATACTAATAATAATAATAATAATAATAATAATAATAATAATAATAATAATAATAATAATATAGTAACTGACTTGTAAATTTTTTGAGCAGTATTTGTCGCCAGCTGCTTAATTCGCCAGGCGGGATACGGTCCTGCTCGCAGACAGTCGTATAACTAAATAACAAGCTCTTGTTCGCGGAAGTTTCAGTACAAATTAGTTATAATGACAGCAGGGCGAGTGCCCAGAGGCGTTCTAAAAATTGCGACTTTGTGCATTATTTCACCGTAATGAGACGCACAGCCCCCATATCTTCTTTGTCCTACTTTATCCAGAGATGCAACTCGCCAACTTCTCCTTCTGTTTTAGAATACGCCCTTTTAAGAACTAATTTTCAGTCTTCTGTAAGCCTGCGCCTGCTTATCGAAGTCTCTCTACTTCCCTCGGAGTATCTTAATGCAATTCGTCTTGTAATTATCAAACATTTCAAACCCCTATTCGGATCTTTATCTTGAAGCCTCTGGGTTAAATATTTTCGATTTCACAGTAGGCTAACATGGTTTAATCATGGTTCAGTCGCTAGCTTACAACCTTCACACTGAAGAGGGTATGAGTTCGACACTAGACAGGTTTTTTGTTGCCTTGTAGATAATGCTAGAACGAAATAGTATTAATTATTCTAATTTCTTCCTTAAGAGAGAGAGAGAGAGAAATAACTCATCCGGCCTTAATTAAGGATGACCACCAGGATCTGGAAATTAATCGCAAACAAATATAATCAATTAAATATGAATATTGTTATAAAAATAAAATGTAATAATTAAGCACCATTGATTATCAATTATAAAATAAAATCTTAGAAGATTACTATAAAATTATACTTATAAATAAAAGATTTTATTTAAAATTAGCATATCCTTAATTAAGGCCTTCTGAGTGATATCAATGAAATTGTATAATCTGCAGGGAATCTTTGAGAATTTGCGAGATGATTTTTTGAATTTCAAAAGATGATATTGATAATTGTTTTAAAAAATTATATGTACATTTTGGTAAAGAACTCCGAGCACCAAAAAATAAACCTGTCACTGACCAATTGAAGAGAGGGATGTTATACTTGGCACTAAGATAGGGAATACAAGGTTCATAAATGGCCCTCTTTTCCTGATCAACCTGATGAGCTTGGTTTAGATCTCTCTCCATGCGTATAGTTGGATCTATGATAATAGCCTTTTGTTGTTGCCTGTTTATTGCTATTATATCCGCTCTTCTGTGAGAGTCGTCTTCAGAAATACAGTGGACCTCTTCAGGAACTTCCCAACCCAACTGTCAGTATATTTTATCGTAATATTTTCTTTGATAGACTAACATGTTTACCAAAGAAAGAGGCAAGTATTTAAACCATGTCACAAACCTATCAATTATGACAATCAAAGAAATAAAAGTAAGACAAGTGTAATATACTCAAGGTAAGTGAAGGATATCACATACGAGGTAAGGCGTTTAGGGCTGTGACTTAAAATTTGAATCTACATAGCTTTACAGGAATTGTTTGTATTTCAGAATAATATCCTGTGTAAATACGAATAGACGTAATTAGAATCGACATTTTAGATGACTAGACAGCAGAACTTGTTGCAAATACGTATTTTTATTCGTTGTAAATAATAGCAGAAATTTTGGACCCAAAATATATAATGCATTAATTAGAGCTTACCCTGAGCTAAGTACACTTAACACACATAGATTTAAGAAAGAAATCAGATTAATTATTTAATTGTTTAAGCTAATTGAGTTAAAAATTGATACTCTAATATACATGTACTTTTGTATTTTCTATTTGTATATAGACCCTATTATTACATGCTGTATGTATTTTACCATTTATTAATGTTATTGTGCTCAATGAACTCTCTTAATTTTGTAATATATTTTGTATAACTGATCTGAACTGCGCCCGAGCACGAGCTTCTGCTCTTTCGGGCTGCAATGCCTAATGTAGCTCAAGTGTAAAGTATTAAATAAATTAATTAAATTTTAAAAAAAGTATATATCCAGAAACTTTGCATATACAATGGACTCTCCTAAGTTCGACTGAATAGAATTGAAACTTCAGTCCAATGAGGGTAGTGGATATGGCAAGTGAAATGAATACAAATTCTTATTGGTTATCCATCAACGAATACAGTACTGTACTTGCATTTCCTGCCCGCCCCGAGACTTGTGTATGCACTTCTAGTACCACAGTGGG
Source organism: Periplaneta americana (assembly GCF_040183065.1). Taxonomy (NCBI): domain Eukaryota; kingdom Metazoa; phylum Arthropoda; class Insecta; order Blattodea; family Blattidae; genus Periplaneta; species Periplaneta americana. Next base: position 158,756,253 of record NC_091129.1, read on the forward strand.
TTTCGACAGTTCCGTCTCACAAACGGCACAATTCTCATATAGAAAAAGAGGAGTTCATTAATTTAAAATCAGTGATTAAGTATGCATGTCCTAATCAATAAAAGATTCTGTTTTCTTTTAACAAAAGTATCACTACAAGACACAGAACCAATTCCCATTCAAATGGCAAACCCATTTCTTAGTGCCCATATAGGGGCGTGTCTAATTCTCCTACGTAAACAGTCGAACTTCAGAGTTTCCAATGTATCTTTGTTCGTCATATCTTACAGGTTCGAACAAAGCGAGGTTTATTTTTCATATTGAGAGGTTATTTACAATGAATGTATATTTTACTTTGAGTATTTTAAGAGCAAATGAGTTTTTTTAATCTATTTAACAATTTTTACCTTCACCAAATACTTATGAGGAAGAGATATTATTTCATTATTATTAATATTTTAATAAAGTGCTGTGTGGAATCTCAGTGTTTTTTCTACTTAAAGCATTCGTTAGATTTAACACAATTTGTTTGCTGGCCACCTGTCACTGGAAAACTCTATGAAATTGAAAATGGGAGTCTACTACATGTCAAGAAATGGAAGAGACCCATGGAAAAATGGGAATTGATGCACGATGTACAAAATCGGCATAAATGAAGCTATAGTGTGGTGTTCCACAAAGTTTTTATTATTTGTTTATTTATTTATTTATTTAATCATTCATTCATGTATTTATTTATGTATTTATTTATTCATTCAATTCATGTATTTATTTATTTGTTTATTTATTCATTCATTCATTTATTTATTTACTTATTTATTTATTTATTTATTTATTTATTTATTTATTTATTTATTTACCTAGTTGTGCGTTACAATGTTGAATGACAGCATTGACCTCCGGTCATATAACTATCACTCACTTATCAACATACAATGTTTATATAGCCTATACATAGGTAGATCATCTTAAATTAGACCATATGCACACATACATTTTAAAATTTATTTTACATATATTTTAACGTTCACACCTGTGGAGTAACGGTTAGCGCGTCTGGCCGCGAAACCAGGTGGCCCGGGTTCGATTCCCGGTCGGGGAAAGTTACCTGGTTGAGGTTTTTTCCGAGGTTTTCCCTCAACCCAATATGAGCAAATGCTGGGTAACTTTCGGTGCCGGACCCCGGACTCATTTCACCGGCATTATCACCTTCGTCTCATTCAGACGCTAAGTAACCAAAGATTTTGATAAAGCGTCATAAAATAACCCAATAAAATAAATAAAAAAATATATTTTTTAACTTGTTTATTTCCTTCATACGTTTTCCTCTTACTTTCCAAAGATATGTTCCTAAGTATTTTATTATCTGTTCATTTGTAATTGTTGATATTTTGGCTAAAACAATTTCATTACTAAAACTTAGCCAATTCTTTTACATAAAACTGCGTTCACTCCGCTCTGTCTCGACACATGTTAAGAATATATGATGTATACAGTAGTGTCTATTTCGTCACATAATATACATCTGTCATTTTCTGTATTACCCCTGAAACCTCTTAATTTCCACACTCCCAACATAATCCATTCAAAACCAATTCTAGCATCTCTATCATATATCACATTTTGACTCCATACAGTTTTAACTTTCCTGTAATTTTGTAGTGAAGTTCTATCATTCATGTAACTAAACATTTGTTGGTTTTCTATACCATTACACATTTGTCTTATAATATTCAAAACATTATTTTCACTTTTATGATTTTCTCTTTACAGTTGTCCCAGTCCAGTCTTGTTAAGTTCATTTTTAGCCCAATTTATATTATTGTCATTTGTTACCAAATATTTGTACCAAATCTTAACAATCTCCTTTTCTTCCAGTTTTTAAATTATAAACCAAAATTTTGCTTTTCTTTCCATAATTTCTCCACTACGCTACACATACCACTTTACAACATTGCTGTTCTCTTGGGCGTCAAATTTCCACAATCTTTGAAAGCAGTTATCAACAGTAATCTCACTAGAGGTTTTGATTTATCTAGAGAAAATCAAAACTCGAGTGGGATTTAATTGACTATTACACGATTAGAAGAAAGTATATAAAGATTAGAAGTAACGAAGTACTCCAATACAATAAAATATTGACTTACGAAAATACAACTGTCTTCAAATGTATTATTGTACCATCTTAACATTACAAATATTACGCTAGATGGATGCTAGATGGCAGTAGTGAGTTATGATTGCTAACAATGCCTTCTCGTCGAGAAGTTCTCGATCTATATCACGATGGCAGTGTTACTAGTCAAGAATGCTTTCTTGATTCAGTTTCATTTTTATTAAAACAGTTGCATTCCACTTCAATTATCCGAATCCCAGTAATCAACGTCACTTGACAGATGTTTTCAATAAATTTTAATATTAAACAATCTCTGATACGTGACTATCCATAATATCATATAGCAGAAGCTATAACATACCTAACTCATATACACAAGTGTTAGAAAAGTTTTAATTAACGACGATGACATAAAAATAAACATGACTAATTTTAAAAGGAATAATTATTGAATGTACAATTTTCAAATTGGAATGTGGTTGGTGGTTCAATTGATGTTATATTGGACGTGTGCGTAATAGAAGTGGAACTCGTTGATGTAGGCCTACATGGTATATTCAACTTATTCAGGATTTCAGAAGATGCATAGGTATGATCAGTGATTTTTATTAATTCTTGTTCTTGAATGCCAGTGCGAGTCATATTTGAAACTGCTCTGCATCGACTGGAGTGGTGTGTAATTTTCTATATATTTTTTTGACGTCCAGACCAGCGCAGTTTCAAATGTTGGCAAACAAAGAAACAAATGCTAGGGACGCGATAAAATTAAACAAATGCTAGGGACGCGATAAAATTAAACAAATGCTAAGGACGCGATAAAATTAAACAAATGCTAGGGACGCGATAAATTTGTGCGATAAGCAGCCATGATTGGTTGAAATACGTCCTTTCGTACCGTTTTATTGGTCAAAAGTAGTATGACGTAGTAAAAATGTGATAGTCACTAATAAAAATATGAAAAAGATCACAGTGAACATAGATTCTAAAGACATCCTCATAGCTACATGTGGTGAAGGTCCATAATTCAGCACCGGCACCTTGTGATGGAGCAGAAATCACAAGGCACACAGCTGTGAAGCAGGAGTTACAAGGGACGGCATAGAAACTTACACAAAACACTTGTCTGGTCAGATCAAAATCTTCGTGACATCAGCATCGATTTTCCATCAACGTCTGAGCAGGGATCTTGGGTAATTAGCTACTAGCACCTATCGTGTCGCCTGATCAGCTAACAGGTGCTGCATAATACCACGTCTTGATGAATTGTTTACCTCTTGTTTTGTGAGATGTGTCTGTTCAGGGACACGATAACGCATTATGGTTCATGCATAACAGAGCATCAGTAGGCTACTACCCATTAATAAAGGGTTTGTCTGACAATTTCTCTTCTACGCATAGATTTGTGTTAACAGTAGAATGTGGACAGGTGTAGGTAATTCTCCCATACGATTCCCAGAACTTTTATCTATCTATCTATCTATCTATCTATCTATCTATCTATCTATCTATCTATCTATCTATCTATCTATCTATCTATCTATCTATCTATCTATCTATCTATCTATCTATCTATCTATCTATCTATCTATCTATCTATCTATCTATCTATCTATCTACCTACCTACCTACCTACCTACCTACCTACCTACCTACCTACCTACCTACCTACCTACCTACCTACCTACCTACCTACCTACCTACCTACCTACCTACCTACCTACCTACCTATCTATCTATCTATCTATCTATCTATCTATCTATCTATCTATCTATCTATCTATCTATCTATCTATCTATCTATCTATCTATCCACACCTGTGGAGTAACGGTCAGCACGTCTAGCCGCGAAACCAGGTGGCCCGGGTTCGATTCCCGGTCGGGGCAAGTTACCTGGTTGAGGTTTTTTCCGGGGTTTTCCCTCAACCCAATATGAGCAAATGCTGGGTAACTTTCGGTATTGGACCCCGGACTCATTTCACCGACATAATCACCTTCATCTCATTCAGACGCTAAATAACCTGAGATGATAAAGCGTCGTAAAATAAACTACTAAAATATATATATATATATATATATATATATATATATATATATAATTTTGGAATATGTATGGTAAGACTTTCCTGTGTTAAATTTCAATGTACCTCGTTTACATGATTCGACCTATTTATGGGTCATCTTCAGAACTGGTCGTTGTTGGTCTTGGCGCCACTTCTACTGTTTCCTGTGAGGGTGTGTTCCTGTGGTATAGTGTAAAGTCAAAGAGTGTGTGTGTTTTGAAGTTGAGTTGTGTGTTGAGAATTTCGTTGGGGTGTGTTTTTGTGTCTCTATATATTTCATATTGTTCTAGTGTGTTTAGTTTCTGGCTTTTTGGTTGGATGTGCAGTATTTCCATGTCTGTGTTGATGTCTCTGTGGGTGTGATTAGCATTTGTGATGTGTTCTGCATATGTGGAGGTGTTTTGTAATTTTGTTATGGCTGCGATGTGTACTTTGTAACGTGGGAGTGATATCCGGGCTGTAGGGTGGGTGATGAAACACCTCTCCGCGTAACTACCGCAGAAGATCCGTGATTACCATCGTTTCTTACAACTCAAGGAATTTCATTCTGGTCAGCATTTTCACAGAGACAGAGAAATGCAGACGGCTGTCACACACTGATTCCGATCCCAGGCGGAAGACTTCTATGACATAGGATACAAAAGTTGATCCCACGGTATGACATGTGCCTCAAATCCGGTGGGGGAATATGCTGAAAAATATCTCAACAATTGCTGTATCTGTTCCAATACATATATCCATGAAATTGTGTTTTCTTTGTCTAAACGGCCCCAGGGAAACTTACTTTCTCGACGCGCCTCTTATATTGTTTTTAGTAAGGTTTATACCAGAGTGCATTGGAGTTAAATCGCTCGCTTGAACTCGGTCGAGTGTCGCACCCTCGAGTGAGATACGATCGGTCGTGATACGCTCGTAATAAATAGAAGCACAGTACAAGGTCATCTCACCGACATGTCTTATCTTGTATGGAAGGCGACAGATAAGATACACATATGTTTTGCTCACACGGTAAAAATAAGGCTTTATTTTCTGCGATTATGACAAACGTTTAATGGAACAATCAATGAAACGTACCAAAACAGGAACATGAAGTTATAAATAAAATAGTATGGAAAACTTCGATATACAGTTATTATTGCTAATTAATAATTATTCAATATTTGATTTACCACATATATACTGTAATATGATAGGTCCAAACATAGTGTTCCGCCTATATACTGCGGCCTATATTGTATGGAAGGCGACAGATAAGATACACATATGTTTTGCTCACACGGTAAAAATAAGGCTTTATTTTCTGCGATTATGACAAACGTTTAATGGAACAATCAATGAAACGTACCAAAACAGGAACATGAAGTTATAAATAAAATAGTATGGAAAACTTCGATATACAGTTATTATTGCTAATCAATAATTATTCAATATTTGATTTACCACATATATACTGTAATATGATAGGTCCAAACATAGTGTTCCGCCTATATACTGCGGCCTATATTGTATGGAAGGCGACAGATAAGATACACATATGTTTTGCTCACACGGTAAAAATAAGGCTTTATTTTCTGCGATTATGACAAACGTTTAATGGAACAATCAATGAAACGTACCAAAACAGGAACATGAAGTTATAAATAAAATAGTATGGAAAACTTCGATATACAGTTATTATTGCTAATTAATAATTATTCAATATTTGATTTACCACATATATACTGTAATATGATAGGTCCAAACATAGTGTTCCGCCTATATACTGCGGCCTATATTGTATGGAAGGCGACAGATAAGATACACATATGTTTTGCTCACACGGTAAAAATAAGGCTTTATTTTCTGCGATTATGACAAACGTTTAATGGAACAATCAATGAAACGTACCAAAACAGGAACATGAAGTTATAAATAAAATAGTATGGAAAACTTCGATATACAGTTATTATTGCTAATCAATAATTATTCAATATTTGATTTACCACATATATACTGTAATATGATAGGTCCAAACATAGTGTTCCGCCTATATACTGCGGCAATGTAGAAACGTTTTACAAAATATTATTGATGTAGCAGTAGATTAATAACAATATTAGTACAGAGATAATGTCACAGAAAATATAATAAAACGTATAATCATGCTGCACAACTGTTACAGACGCAAAGATTGATACACTAATTATTAGAGATTATTATTATTATTATTATTATTATTATTATTATTATTAGGCCTACTAGAAAACTGGATACAGTTCTTGCATTATCGTGATTGTGTTCTCCGTTTATAATAATTACATTTACATCCAATAACACCTAACAGATGTGGCAAAAACAATATCACTCCTTTGTGGAAAAAAAAAACATTTAACTTACTTACTTACTTACTTACTTACTTACTGGCTTTTAAGGAACCCGGAGGTTCATTGCCGAAGCCCGCCATTGGTCCCTATCCTGAGCAAAATTAATCCATTCTCTATCATCATATCCCACCTCCCTCAAATCCATTTTAATATTATCTTCCCATCTACGTCTCGGCCTCCCTAAAGGTCTTTTTCCCGCCGGCCTCCCAAATAACACTCTATATGCATTTCTGGATTCGCCCATACGTGCTACATGCCCTGCCCATCTCAAACGTCTGGATTTAATGTTCCTAATTATGTCAGGTGAAGAATACAATGCGTGCAGCTCTGCGTTGTGTAACTTTCTCCATTCTCCTGTAACTTCATCCCTCTTAGCCCCAAATATTTTCCTAAGCACCTTATTCTCAAACACCCTTAACCTATGTTCCTCTCTAAGAGTGAGAGTCCAAGTTTCACAACCATACAGAACAACCGGTAATATAACTGTTTTATAAATTCTAACTTTCAGATTTTCCGACAGCAGACTGGATGATGAAAGCTTCTCAACCGAATAATAACAGACATTTCCCATATTTATTCTGCGTTTAATTTCCTCCCGAGTATCATTTATATTTGTTACTGTTGTTCCCAGATATTAGAACTTTTCCACCTCTTCAAAAGATAAATTTCCAATTTTTATATTTCCATTTCGTAGAATGTTCTGGTCACGAGACATAATCATACAGTTTGTCTTTTCGGGATTTACTTCCAAACCTCTCTCTTTACTTGCTTCCAGTAAAATTCCCGTGTTTTCCCTAATCGTTTTTTTTTTTGCCTACAACATTTATATTACATTTTAAAGCAAGTTTTGTAGTTGTACTATGGAGAGGTTAGTTAAACACTGCAAAGTTTTGAAATGATAAACATCTATGATGTTACTACACAGTTCAGCACTATAACAAGAACGAATGTCTAACGCTCGGCTTATACTGTTCGAGGATTTATCGCTCGTGACAATTTTACCCATCATGTATGTGCGCTACCTATCGGATTATGCTATAAACTACTTGGCGCTTGAGCGAAAACGTTCGATGCAGACCTCTGGTTTGTACCATAGTATTTGTCCTATCTCCGTTAAAGGCCGCTCGATATACTTCTGACAGAATAGACTTGAAATCCAGCTAAACATTTTGTAAATTGTCTTTAAATAGAATGAGAACCTAGAAAGCTACATCGCGCTTTGAATGGTGCACAAAGCAAAATCCGATTTTTGACCTCCATCTGCCATTTGTACAGTGTAGCGAAGATACCTTTATGCTCAAAGCTAACAACGCGGCCCGAGACAGTCTTTTGACATTTATTAGTTCTTTTGATCCCACCCAAACACATTATTGAAGCATGAGATGCATTCTGGCCGTTGTTGATTACCGCCGTGCTGCAAAATCCCACGCCTGACTCGGTGGCAGCCCAACAAGGAGGCTCTCAACCGAAAAGGCCTGTGGTTCGATCATGCGCTCATTACATTTGATGCCAATGATTGTTTTATCAAATGTGTATTTTGACCTTCCTTGTCTTGTGGTCTATAGTAGTCATGCTAGACGTTGGACAAGATTTGTGGGTCCAATCCCGTTTGATGACGATGAGTTTTAAATGGATTACAACACCTCGATTATTGCGATTCTCTATTCACGAATCTAAATACTGATCTTGCCCATAGACTACAGCGTGTTCACAATGTCTGCGTTCGTTTCGTTTGCAACATTAGAAAATTCGATCATTTAGATTTTAGATTTAGATTTATTTATTTAACCTGGTAGAGATAAGGCCGTCAGGCCTTCTCTGCCCCTCTACCAGGGGATTACAACTATAACATAAACAATAAGATTACAATTAATATTAAATTTACAATTACAATTACAATAAAAATTAAAGTACGACAAGAATACCTGATTAACGAAAGCTAGACATTTTATCATAGAAGTTAAGAACAAAGAATATTTTTGTATTTACTAAATTACAAATTAAACCTAGAATAACAAAATTCTATAGTGATGAAATTACCGGATATTGAGATATTTTGTGGTAGATTAAAAGAACTATTTACAAGAAACCATGTCTGAACGAGTCTCAATTACTGACCAAGTGCCTAGTAAGTTTACATTTGAATTGAATTTTATTTCGACAGTCCCTGATGCTAGCAGGTAACGAATTCCAGAGTCTTGGCAGGGCTATCGTGAAAGAGGATGAGTATGAGGAGGTGCGATGGAATGGTATTGTTAGTATTGTTTCATGGCGAGAGCGTGTGTTCAGATTGTGGTGGGAAGAAAGGTAAGTGAAGCGAGACGACAGATACGAAGGAATAGAAGAGTTCAAGATTTCGAAGAGAAAGAGAAGTGAATGTAAATTTCTTTTCTTATCTAGTTTAAGCCAACCTATTGCTTCCAGGGATGGGGTAATATGATCATATTTACGAACATTGCTTACAAAACGTACACACAAATTAAGAGCACGTTGAAGTTTCATTTTGTTGTCGCTGGAAAGGACAGTCAGTAAAATGTCAGCATAGTCAAAATAGGGAAATACAAGGGTCTGCACAAGGGACTTTTTTAAGCAAGAGGGAAGATGAACATTTATCCTTTTTAGCACATGAATAATAGAATATACTTTTCTGCAGGTTTCTGTGATTTGCATGTCCCAGTTGAGATTATTATCCATGTGAATGCCAAGATCATGTAACACCGTCACTAGAATTGTTGTCTTGGAGTCCACTTAAAGAAAGAAGATTCTTCAACTCTCTCTTATTACTTTTTAAAATCATCCACACCTCCTTGTCGTGTGGTCTATGGTAGTCATGCTAGACGTTGGACAAGATTTGTGGGTCCAATCCCGTTTGATGACGATGAGTTTTAAATGGATTACAACACTTCGATTATTGCGATTCTCTATTCACGAATCTAAATACTGATCTTGCCCATAGACTACAGCGTGTTCACAATATCTGCGTTCGTTTCGTTTGTAACATTAGAAAATTCGATCATGTAACACCGTCACTAGAATTGTTGTCTTGGACTCCACTTAAAGAAAGAAGACTCTCAAACTCTCTCTTATTACTTTTTAAAATTATCCACATCTCCACACCCTCTTACCTAGCATCTCGTTTTGTTTACCTTTCACTACCTCGAACCCAGAACATGTACCTTCTCTCTATTCCTCTGCACAGAACATCCTTCTTCTACTCATCATCTTTCAGCATATCGATTCCACACCTCTGGAACTCTCTTCCTGACCATGTCAGAGATTGTCGGACAATATCAAAATTCAAATTTAAATTAAAAAATCACATTCTAGTTCATGCAATTGCTTGTTGAACACCTGTCAGGTTGCGCAACTTCGGCTTAACCCATGACATATAGTAAATATTGTAACTATGCTGTTGTAAAATTGACAATTAATATGTAATGCATTTATTAGTATTATTATTATTATTATTATTATTATTATTATTATTATTATTACTTACTTACTTCCTTACTTACAAATGGCTTTTAAGGAACCCGAAAGTTCATTGCCGCCCTCACATAAGCCCGCCATCGGTCCCTATCCTGTGCAAGATTAATCCAGTCTCTATCATCATATCCCACCTCCCTCAAATCCATTTTAATATTATCCTCCCATCTACGTCTCGGCCTCCCTAAAGGTCTTTTTCCTCCGGTCTCCCAACTAACACTCTATATGCATTTCTGGATTCGCCCATACGTGCTACATGCCCTGCCCATCTCAAACGTCTGGATTTAATGTTCCTAATTATGTCAGGTGAAGAATACAATGCGTGCAGTTCTGTGTTGTGTAACTTTCTCCATTCTCCTGTAACTTCATCCCGCTTAGCCCCAAATATTTTCCTAAGCACCTTATTCTCAAACACCTTGAACCTATGTTCCTCTCTCAGAGTGAGAGTCCAAGTTTCACAACCATACAGAACAACCGGTAAAATAACTGTTTATAAATTCTAACTTTCAGATTTTTGGACAGCAGACTGGATGATAAGAGCTTCTCAACCGAATAATAACACGCATTTCCCATATTTATTCTGCGTTTAAGTTCCTCCCGAGTGTCATTTATATTTGTTACTGTTGCTCCAAGATATTTGAATTTTTCCACCTCTTCGAAGGATAAATCTCCAATTTTTATATTTCCATTTCGTACAATATTCTGGTCACGAGACATAATCATATACTTTGTCTTTTCGGGATTTACTTCCAAACCGATCGCTTTACTTGCTTCAAGTAAAATTCCCGTGTTTTCCCTAACCGTTTGTGTATTTTCTCCTAACATATTCACGTCATCTGTATAGACAAGAAGCTGATGTAACCCGTTCAATTCCAAACCCTGCCTGTTATCCTGAACTTTCCTAATGGCATATTCTAGAGCAAAGTTAAAAAGTAAAGGTGATAGTGCATCTCCCTGCTTTAGCCCGCAGTGAATTGGAAAAGGATCAGATATTATTATTATTATTATTATTATTATTATTATTATTATTATTATTATTATTATTATTATTATTATTATTAGTATCATCATTGCTATCTTTGTTTTTCTTTCTTTTTTTTTCTTGTAATAGTTCGATGAGAGCTCTATAGTGTTCTTTTGATTTAATTTGTACTATTTTCATCAGCGTCTGTATTTCCTTTTTGTTGTATTTATATGTGCTATTTGGTAGGATGGAAGAGAATGCCTTATGGCCTTAATCCTGTCAGATTAAATGAATTATTATTATTATTATTATTATTACTATTATTATTATTATTATTATTATTATTATTATTATTATTATTATTATTATTATTATTATGAAATAGTATAGCTTATTTATGGAGTAAAACTATGGGTCATATGTCGTATTACTCATGAAGAACCCTGCGTCTGATGTGGGGTTCCGGGTAAAATCTGTCGGCTATTATCGCCCATAATTTTTCTCATAGTTGTGCTCGGAGTCACTGAGCAGAAATCTGTATGATCATAGGAATATGAATTTTCTTTAAGATACCTTCTAATTTAGCCGAATTAGATGTTATAACAGAATTTCAGACTACCTACAGATGCAACTATACAATCTTCATTGAACTCTGTGAACGATTACTAGTCAAGATGGCTTTGTTGATTCATTTTCATTTTTATTAAAACAGTTGTATTCCACTTCAATTATCAATGTATATTAAACAATCGCTGATACGTGACTATCAGCCACAGGCGTAGCTCAGTCTACTAAGGCGCTTGCCTGCTGATCCGGAGTTGCGTTCGGGCACGGGTTCGATTGCCGCTTGGGCTGATTATCTGATTGGGTTTTTCTGAGGTTTTCCCCAACCATAAGGCAAATGTCAGGGGAATCCTCGGCTTAATCTCACCAAATATCATCACCAATCCCATCGACGCTAAATAACCTCGTAGTTGATACAGCGTCATTAAATAACCAAGTAAAAAGAAAAGATATGTGACTGTCCATAAACTCATACAAGATAAATGATAGAAAAGTTTTAATTAAGGATGATGAAATAAACATAAATAATTTTAAAAGGTACAATTATTGAAAGTACACTTTTGGCAAAAAAAGAAACAAATACTAGGGAGGTGATAAAAATTGTAGGATAAGCAATCAGGATTTGTTGAAACACGTCTTTCCGTACCGTTTTATTGGTCAAAAGTAGTATGATGTAGTAAGAGTAGTGTAATAGTCGCTTGTAAAATTTTCATTTCTGGACTTGACCGGCTTTTGATTCAAGGTCTTCAATTTCAAATATTTGTATTTAATCTCATATTTATAATCATCGTATTTAGGTAAAAATCTACAAGAACACAAAGAAATAAATTGTCTTTGAATATTCTCCAATTTAGCCGAGTCAGTGGAAGTAATGGAGTTCCATACAACAGATCCATATTCAAGCTTGGATCTGATCAACGTATAGTATAAAATTATTAGACACATCGGAGTAGAAAAAGAATAAGTTATAGATCTAATTATACCAAGCATTCTTAATGAATGGGTATAATAGTACATTATGCAACGAGCCTATAATGATAGTAATCAAGACGTGAGTATGTTTGTTTATGAAACGAGCGCAAGCGAGTTTCATAATTTTCATACGATCGTCTTAATTACCATTATCGGCAAGTTTCATACGACTTTTTATGCTCGACCATATTCCTAACTTGAAATTATTCAGAAGTATTCATTTTATTTATATCTGACAGAAGATCGGAAGTGACCTTGTTCAAAGCTCGTAAGACGTGGGCAGACGCGAAAGTATTGATTTTTTCCGAGGAACAATAATGTCATTGACCTTGATGTAATGTAACATGAACTAATTTTGATATAACCTGGAAATTGATTTAGAATTGAAAAACGAGATGACAAATTGAATTTATTTGAATATTATTTACAATTAACGCTAATTATTATAGTAACAGAACATAACCTTCTGTGACAGTATTGGATTTCCAGCCTCCATGACGTTTCCCTCGTTGTCTTTCGATTGCATATCCGAGAATAATGTAAAACCTGAACTTTAATGAATAGGTGTACTTTAATGACATGCATTAAAGGACTGCTACCAGGTGTATAATTACCACATTTCAGCATGGTCGAGTATAAAATATATTACACATGATCTTGGAAATATAATTTAGAATCAAGCAAGACACCAAGATCTCTAATACAATCAGAAACTATGGTATTATTAAGAGAATAATTAAATTTTAGGGAAGTGGTTTTACGTGAGAAGGAAATTATAAAAGTTTTGAATTGATTAATTTTCATCCCATTTTCAACAGAACATAGTGCAATGGAATTAATATAATTTTGAAGAATTTGACACTCAGCCAGACTATTCATTTTACAAAAGATTTTGACCATTAAGTAAGAGAAAAATTCGTACCGGCACCGGGAATCGAACCCAGGACCTCTCAGCTGTGCGCGCTGAGTGCTCTCTTACCAACTGAGCTATGCCGGGACCCGATTCACGACGCCGGCCGAACTCCTCTCGTAGTATCGTGTTACGGCCTTACTGCCTGCACTTGAGACGATACGCGTCATATATGTACAGGAACGCATATTACATGACTTTATGGCCATATTCAACAACAGTTTCTTTAAACTGTTAACATCATATACAGACGTGGACAAATTATTAACAAAATTGACGATTTTTATGATAATTCTGTTTACAAAATTTGACTTTTCAATTTAAACTACAGTTGACAATTTTGCATATTTCCATCATTACAGTAGACAGAAATATGCAAAAATGTCAACTGTAGTCTAAATTGAAGAGTCAAGTTTTGTAAAAATATATAATAAAAATCTTCAATTTTTCTAATAATTTGTAAATTAGCAAAAATGTCAACTGCATTGAAGAGTCAAATTTTGTAAAAATAAAAAACAAAAATCTTCAGTTTTGCTAATAATTTTGAAATATCCAAAATGTCAACTGTAGTCCAAATTGAAGAATCGAATTTTGTAAAAATATACAATAAAAACTTTCAGTTTTGCTAATAATTTTTCAATATTCAAAAATATCCAATGTAGTCCAAATTGAGGAGTTACATTTTGAAAAATATACAATACAAATCTTCAATTTGGCTAATTATTTGGAAATACACAAAAATGTCAACTGTAGTCTAAATTGAAAAATCATAATTTGTACAAATATATAATAAAAATCTTCAATTTTGCTAATAATTTGTCCACGTCTGTATGTATCAAATATGAATGAGGTCTCGCCCACCTCATTATATTTTGCTCGACTAGTATGACTAGTCAGTTTGTTTTTATACCATTAAGTACGAGAAAAATTCGTACCGGCACCGGGAATCGAACCCAGGACCTCTCAGCTGTGCGCGCTGAGTGCTCTCTTACCAACTGAGCTATGCCGGGACCCGATTCATATCTGATACACATATGATGTTAACAGTTTAAAGAAACTGTTGTTGAATATGGCCATAAAGTCATGTAATATGCGCTCCTGTACATATATGACGTGTATCGTCTTAAGTGCAGGCAGTAAGGCCGTAACACGATATTACGAGAGGAGTTCGGCCGGCGTCGTGAATCGGGTCCCGGCATAGCTCAATTGGTAAGAGAGATCTCAGCGCGCACAGCTGGGAGGTCCTGGGTTCGATTCCCGGTGCCGGTACGAATTTTTCTCGTACTTAATGGTATAAAAACAAACTGACTAGTCATACTAGTCGAGCAAAATATAATGAGGTGGGCAAGACCTCATTCATATTTGATACATAAAAGATTTTGAGGTCATAATAATAATAATAATAATAATAATAATAATAATAATAATAATAATAATAATAATAATAATAATAATAATAAGCCAAGTGCAGTATGCTTGAAGTTTGTGTATGTGTATATTCTGCACTGATGAAGCTGAATTAAGTAAACTAAGGAGGGAGACGGAGCACCGTCTTACATTGCATGCAGCTGGGTCACTACGTGCATCCCTGGGATAGTGCACAGTTGTATTTGGATACTACCCAAGCAACAGCGTGGCTACGAGGCGTGTTTGGATAGATGGCTGCTCCCACCATCTGCACAAAGGGCGTAGCTCTTCACAGTTCACTCCGCTCTTGGTTGATTCTTGATTTGTATTGTTTGCGTACAGAGGAGCAAGACGCGAGTAAAAATGCGATACAGACAAGCAAAGATCTAAGAAAACCTCAACAGTACGCCAACACAAATCTACTCAGAAGCTTGATTGTTGCGAGTTGTTAGTTGATCTTGTAACCCTAGAATGCTATCGTACGAAATTTTGACGTATAATGGGTAAACAATTGATCCTCACTACTTTTCTCGCCAAGAGATCCCATCTTTCTTCTAGCTTTGCCTCCATCTGTCATTGGCTGAATACCAGTCGTGATAGCAGGTTGTAACTTACAAGATTAGCTAAATTATAATAATATATATTTGGAAGTTTAGATCAGATTGTCCACACCTGTAGAGTAACGATTAGCACGTCTGGTCGCGAAACTAGGTGGCCCGGGTTCGATTCCCGGTTGGGGCAAGTTACCTGGTTGAGGTTTTTTCAGGGGTTTTCCCTCAACCCAATAGGAGCAAATGCTGGGTCACTTTCGGTGCTGGAACCCGGATTCATTTCACCGGCATTATCACCTTCATCTCATTCAGACGCTAAATAACCTTAGATGTTGATAAAGCGTCGTAAAATAACCTAAACTAAAAAAAACATAGATCAGATTTACGTTGTTGTTTATTCAACTGTTCGAAGACAGGACACCTAAAGAAGTAAAATACAAAGACAGGAATAAAATTATTGTATTCCGAAATGAATATAGACTCAAAAAAACCTTTTTCGCCTGTTACGTCATTTTTAATTATTAATAGCAATACAATAGTACTAAATGATGACAGCTTTCTAAGGTGAAACAAATTTCATTCCTTGTTCTTCGCGATTCACGCTAGAATCTGCATTAACTTGTAATGTTGTAATACAGTGCTCCGCTTATACAGGGACATCATTTTATTTTTACTTCAATTTTTATTGTACCTGAGTTTTGAATGTACTTCACTCCCACCCCTTCTACTAATGAAGTTCAGCCATCCTCCACACAGAACCAAGGCCGCATATACAGTCATAGTATCCTTACGGTCATAGTAAACAGTACGTTCCAAAAATATGTTCGCGCTTTCCAGTGACGAAAGAGCTTTCAATATTGCATCATTTTCCATTTGCCTACGTCGCATCCCGGTTTCCCCCACCTAATTCTATTCGCCTCTCTGTAAATGCTAGTGCCTGAGCTGTCTTAGCTCTTTTCTGAGAACATTAATTTCTGTTAGGAATTGGACGTCTACGTAATATTATACAACTGTTTAAAATAACTTAAATAAAAGGGCCTCGTTAAGTAATTAACTGTCACGTGATTTCCTCCCTTTCTACGACGCTGCGACGTAACCACTTGGACGGACAGTAGATAGCATGTCTGAGTAATTATGTGGATCGGGCAGAAGTGAAGATTGAATTTACAGTACGTAAGGTACTCTTTTTTAGAGTAGGTACAGAATTATTTCAACATGAGTTACTGATACGAAGTACGAACCTGGTAATTGGAATTACGTACAATAGTCTATAGTGTGATAATATGCACATTAGAACTGAAGACTGTATCGAAATGAACGGCCACCATTTTCAAAAATGTGTTTGAATATCCATATTATGATTATTCTTCAATTTTACTTCATTCTCTATAGTGTACGCTAATGTGCTGTAGACAGTATAATATACACTGCATAATGAATACGTCCGCATGGGAAGCTCAGTTCGTGAGTAAAAACACTCATTGTTAATACTGTACTGTATTTTGATTAAACAAAAACCTAATGAAAATTATCAAACTCAAAATCGCGATATTTCCTAGTTTACGTAAATAGATGAACTATTTTTTGTTCCCTCCTATACTTAGTAAAGTGATTTGTTTGTATATTACGCCAGTATCATCGAACTCCAGTTGTGAAAGGGGATAGCAAACGGTGTTTCCGGTTCTTAATAGTTGATCCAAAGGTATAGCCAGGTTAATATTAGAAATGTTAGTAAAAATAAAATGATGTCCCTGTATAATTTACCGACATTATAACCAGTCGCAACTCGGGTATTTAGTGGCGAGATCCGATGAATCACATCGGTATAGGAATTTCTGGAACACTGTCTTCAACTCCTTATTTATAATTTCATTCAGCACTCCCCTGATTTCATTCTCCAGCTCTTGAAGAAAGTGTGGATTGTTCACATACACTTTCTTTTTTAAATTCTCCCACAGATAAAAATCACAGATATTTAAATCCGGGGAACGAACTGGCGATCATCATACTCTATTGCTTCTAACGATATAATGGCTGTAGGTGAAATGGAGTTGTACCACAGTCTACTATATACAGTCACGAAGCTTGGGATGATTTTTTGCAAATCTCGCGATAGTTGCTAGCCGCTTGGAGCGCAGTGAGTACCAGGAACAATAGACTGTGCCACAGCCATCGTGATCTAATACAGGCCGTAAGGCAGACCATGTAACTCGCTTAGCCCGACCACGAAGGGCGGCGTTTCAACCATATAAATTAGTTGGAATTCATAAGCAGTAAGATATATTTCTCTGAAATGTAATGTAATTACATTAATAAAATTTAAAACAATGATTATGAGACACTTCAGACATAATTTACTTGCGAGTTAAGATGTAATATTATTTATGGTGTGAAAATCACGTTGTTCGTATGTGTAATGTCTGCCTTTATTTCGATTAAATATTGCGAAATTCTTGTACATTCATTTATGCACGATTCAATAATTTTCAGTTGCAACGCACGGATATTTAGATATGTTGAAATTATAGGTTATGTTTACTATATTTAACTTATATTCTTAAATTCGCAATCATATATTATAATTAAGCATAATGTCATGTATGATACCCCGGACATTCAATTTGTCTGTATTTTAATACTAAAATTGAGTACTGAATTATTGTATTTATCTACTACTTAAGAGATGAAGTAACACAAT
The DNA here is from genome assembly GCF_040183065.1 of Periplaneta americana. Lineage (NCBI taxonomy): Eukaryota > Metazoa > Arthropoda > Insecta > Blattodea > Blattidae > Periplaneta > Periplaneta americana. The sequence goes on from NC_091129.1 coordinate 158,774,323, forward strand.
TGTACGTACACTAATTTCATAGGAGTGGTATGGTAAATATTTTGTCTAAAATTAAGGAAGGTAGATGTGCTAAATTGAAATTACAATATAAATTATTTTTTATTAAACCTCAAAATAGCTTTCATTATAAACTTGAAATGTTGACACGAACAGATTATGTTAACATGTAAAATTCTCTTCACATTAAAATAACACAGTTTTGTAATTATTTCTGCAACATATTTTGCAACGAGAAGTAAACGTAACTTATAACACATTACACTAAATAAAGCTTAGCTATGATACGCAATACAGTTATAATATAATATTTCACTGAGCTCCATACACTGAAATAGAAAACCTGAACAAACATTACGGCCTGAAAGAGTCTGTGATGAGGCGATAGTAGCGATCCTGGTGGTGAGCAACTATCTATGGATGCATATTTCAACTTTTTATGTTTGCATATTTAGTAAGTATTAAGCTTCGTGACTGTATATATTAGACTGTGGTTGTACTGTTAGAAGTAAGCATACTGTACTGTTTTTCATATTTAGTCAATATTGCAAAAAAGAAATGCGCAATATATTTCGCACGTAATGTTGTAAGTTGACTCTTAAGTTGTTGTTAAACAAAATGGCTCAGAGATGGAAGAGCATAGTTCTGTGGTGTCTACAACGTGTTAGGTTAGATACAATAAAAATCAGTTGCTTAATTATTTACAGCCGTCGTACATCAGAAAGTGTGTTAAGCTAACATTTATAAGACCTCAGCACTTGGAAAATGGGTTATTTAACGTAAAAGCCACTCCACATGATGGCTTAACAACGGATGTGTGTTACAGAACACAGACCTACTTCTTGATCGAGTTAATAAACTAAATTGCAGTTGCTGTAAAGTAAATGGGATTAAGGACGTGTATCTCAGAACTAACATGCTGGAGGAAGCAGCTGTGATTGTAAGTATAGACTGTAACTTTCATGAGGACGTTATCTGAAGATACGAGCGGACTTTCAATTGGAATTGTCAATGTTGGTCTTATTTTATGATTGATTATGTTTCATCTATACGGATTTTATAAGCCTCTCGAATGTTGGTACAGAATACGTAGCGTTTTTATTGTTCCGAAATGGCAGTACCTTAACAGATTGCAAATAAAATTGGAGAGATTTCATTATAGATTTGTCTTATGATTTGTCAATCAAACGAGTTTAGACTTTAAAATGTCTGTTTCAGTATCTTGTTATGGCACACGTTTTTTTTTTAAATTACCATATCCAAATTACTTCTGATTGCGGTTCTAGCTGATATGTACAGGGTGGAAACAAAGTCCGTTACCCCTATAAATACCTCAAATATACACACTATCTATATAATCCATGTTGAATCTTTCGTACACTACTTTTAACGCTTGAATATAAATAAACGATTAAATGGCGATCTTACTCGTAGCACAAGAAAATGGTTACAACCCAAATATAATAGACAACATCATAAGGAAGACAAAACAAAAACTCAACAAACACAAAAACACAACACAAACACAAGAACACAAGAAATACATCACACTAACATACGAAAACAAAAATACACACAAGATCGCATCCTCATTCAGAAAACAGAAATACAACATAGCATACAGAATAGAAAACACACTACAGAGACATCTCAACACACAAACAACACAAACAAATAAATACAACCACACAGACGTATACAAACTCACATGCAATAGTTGCGACAGTTTCTACATTGGACAGACAGGCAGATCATTCCAAACTCGATACAAACAACACATTAAAGCAATAACCAGAGGACACAATACATCTACATATGCCGAACACATAACTAATGCTAACCACACCTACAATAACATAAATACAGACATGGAAATCCTACACAAACAACCCAAAAACCAAAAACTCAACACACTAGAACAATATGAAATATACAGACACACCAAAACACGCCCTGATCAAATTCTCAACACACAGATCAATTTCAGAACACACACACATTTCAACGCTTTTCAACAATCGAACGCACCCACACAACAGGCAGCGAAGTTCGAGATGACGCCGAGATCTAGTAGGCTCTGAGGATGGTGTGAAGAAACACCGAAACAGCTGTAAGCCGCACATGCTTACACAATTAACACGAGTAAGATCGCCATTTAATCAATTATTTACTATCTATATAATTCCGTCATAATATAGACATACATCCAGTTTACACTAACTGTGTGTCCTGTGTGCGCAAAAGGTCAGAATGCCCCCATCATTCTCCTCACACAAAATAATGCGTCGTCAGGTTCGGTGTGACATTCACCTCAGCATTGCTGGTGTAATCTGTTGGAAAGCGTGTCGCAGAGCGCCCTTCAATTCATGAATAGCGTCGTACCGTTGCTATGCAACAATGCTCTTGATGAAATTCCACAGCGCATTGTCACAGGTTGTGAGGTCAGGGCTACGAGGTGGCCAGTCGAGAGGAGCTTGTGAGATGGGTCACCCACGACCAATCCAGCGTTGTGAAACCTGTTACTATATTTAAACACATTTTTTAAAATGGTGGGCGTTCATTTTGATACAGGCTTCAGTTCTTTTGTGCATATTATCGCACTATAGACTATTGTACCTAATCCCAATTACCAGTTTCGTCCTTCGTCCCAGTAACTCATGTTGAAATAATTCTGTAACTACTCTATAAAAGAGTACTTTACGTACTGCAAATTCAATCTTCACTTCTACCCGATCCGAAAAGATAAAATTACTTAGGCATGCTATCTACTGTCCGTCCAAGTGGTTTTGTCGTAGAAAGTCGTAGAAAGAGGGGAAATCACGTGACAGTTAATTACTTAACGATGCCCTTTTATTTAAGTTATTTTAAACAGTTGTATAATATTACGTTTACGTCCAATTCCTAACAGAAATTAATGTTTTCAGAAAAGAGCTAAGACAGGCCAGCCTCTAGCCTTTACAGAGGGGCGAGCGGAAGCGGGTGGGCGAAACCGGGATGCGACGTAGGCAAACGGACGACAGTAGGCCTGCCTGTGCGAAAATATGATGCAATATTGAAAGCTCATTCGTCACTGGAAAACGCGAACGTATTTTTGGAACGTACTATACTCACTCAGTGCTGTTTACTTTGACTGCATAGGCGGCCTTGCTTCTTTATGGAGGAAGGTTGGAAGTTTACTAGTACAGACGTGGACAAATTATTAACAAAATTGACGATTTTTATGATAATTCCATTTACAAAATTTGACTTTTCAATTTAGACTACAGTTGAAAATTTTGCATATTTCTATAATTACAGTAGATATAAATATGCAAAAATGTAGGCTATTCTAAATTGAAGAGTCAAATTTTGTAAAAGATATATAATAAAATCTTCAATTTTGCTAATAATTTGTAAATATGCAAAAATTTCAACTGCAGTTTAAAGTGAAGAGTCAAATGTTGTAAAAATATATATAATATAAAATTCAGTTTTGCTAATAATTTGGACATATCCAAAATGTCACCTGTAGTCCAAATTGAAGAGTCGAATTTTGTAAAAATATACAAAAAAATCTTCACTTTTGCTAATAATTTGTAAATATGCAAAAATATCAATTGTACTCTAAATTGAAGAATCAAATTTTGTAAAAATATACAATACAAATCTCCAATTTTTCTAATAATTTGGAAATACGCAAAGATGTCAACTGTAGTCTAAATTGAAGAATCATATTTTGTAAAAATATATAATAAAAATCTCCAATTTTGCTAATAATTTGTCCACGTCTGTAGAGGGGATGGGAGTGTAGTACATTAAAAAACTCAGGTAAAATCAAAATTGAAGTAAAAATAAAATGATGTCCCTGTACTACTACTACTACTACTACTACTACTACCAGTACTACTACTACTACTACTACTACTACTACTACTACTACTACTACTACTACTACTACTACTACTACTAGTACTACTAGGTATATTATAATTTTGTAGAACGTGAACAGAATGTTTAAACTGAATGAAAAATTGCAGTTTACCTACTATGAACCGACAACGCATGAGGAAATTAGTGGGAAAGGACTAAAGGACAATGAGGGGGAGGAAGACTAGAAGTAAGTTGTGAATATAAGAACGAATTCCTTCAAATTTTGAAGACTCTCACTTGGTGTGAATATCTCTTTGAAGTTACGAGGTGCAGACTTACCCAGGAAGTTCAGCTCTCATCACTGTTAGACAACGCTTTCTTTCCCCTTAACGCAGTTCATAGACTATGGGTACGTCGAACTCTTTTTATGTTGAATTTGATGATATTCTGTGGTATTATGTAGGTCGAGGGGTTGTTGAACGCAGTGAAATGAATCGAATTGACTTGTATATAGCTCCATGTTGTTTATTGCGGAAAGAGATGGGATATATGTCGGGCATAATTTGTTTGTGAATGGTTTTTCTCTTTTTATAATCGTTATACTTTAAGCTAATGCGTTTGCAATATATCCCGGAGCGTTGTACAAGAATGTAATATGTCAAATTTTGTATGTGCCGCTGTTATTGTAACAGTTGCTCCATTAGCCGATTCACTAGTACATCTACTTTCAACTCAAGCTCGAAATTGCTGGTGTCGGTTCATTGGCTGCTTTGTGTTTTATTCATCGGTTTTTTACTTGCTACTTACTTGATTTCTTAATTTTTCGATCGGGCGATCAATTAATTAGTTGATTGATTGATTGCGTGGTTGGGTACTTCGTTGATAGGTAGGTAGGCTAGCTGACTAATTGGCTGGTTGATTTTTATTCAGTTGGCTGTTTGGTTTGTTAGTTGGTTGGTTTCTGGCTTGTTATCTAGCCAGTTCGTCGGATTCTTCGTTACTTGCTTTATTGATTCATTGTTTGATTGATTGCTTGGTTCTCTGACAAGTTAGTTGCTCGTTTGAATGGTCGGTCGGCTGAATTGACTGAATTGTTGGTTGGTTGATTCTTTGGTTGACTAGTGGGTTATTGTTTAGCTGTCCCGTTGGCTGTTTGTTTGGCTGGCTGTTGACTGATTGTTTAGCTGAATGCTGGCTGATTGTTTGGATGGCGTATTGGCTGATTGTTTGGCTGCTCTGTTGACCGATTGTTTGGCTGGGGGTTGATTGATTGTTTGGCTGACTGTAGGCTGATTGTTTGGGTGGCTTTGACTGATTGTTTGGTTGGATGTTGACTGATTATTTAGCTGAATGTTGGCTGATTGTTTAGCTGCTCTGTTGACTGATTGTTTGTCTGACCTATTGACTAATTGTTTAGCTGGGGGTTGATTGGTTGTTTGGCTGACTGTAGATTGATTGTTTGGCTAGCTGTTGGCTGATTATTTGCCTGGCTGTTCGGTGATTGTTGGATCGATTGTTTGGTTGGTTATTCGGATGTTCGACTGGTTCGCCAATTGTTGCGTCGCTTGCTTTGCTGTTTGGTTTCTCTATTAAGTCATCGTTTGCTTGTGTTTTGGATCGTCCTTTATTATTGCTGATATCTGCAGCTATAATGGAATAATATCTTCGTAGACTTTTATATTTGTGAGATGAGTAGTAAACTTATGTTTTCATTTTCTACCTCACATTCAATCTGGCTTTAATACGTACGGTCTAAAATTCTTGTATTTTATAATATATAAATTTACATTACGTTTTCATCCATAATATGGCCCGCCGAAATGGTGTGCAACTTGAAAAAGGGTCACAGTCTTGCCATCTATCAGCAGTATGCGGAACCCGAATCATGCAAGGGAAGTGGGTAGGCATTAGATACACACATTGCGTTTTCTGCATTGAAAACTTGAAACTCCAATTTCTCCTTTGCATTTATGTGAAAAATTTAAATTGGTATTTTAAAAATGTGAGTCTGTAATCTGTTAATCTCTGTAATCTAATACGGTGCATTCTCATAGACGTTACTGGCGGAAAATACTTCAACAATAATAAATATTTCCATTTCTTGCTACACGTTTTCTTCACTGACCGTCACTACATCAAATATTCAAAGTATTTTCCTTGCAACATGATTCTAAAAGAAGAGGGTTTATATCTCGCTGTTTTACTGAGAGTCTGAGTGAAGGAACCAGCTGAGTGCTGGGTATGTTGACTGGAAAAAAAGTTTTCTTTTTATTAAAAGCTTCTTGCGACAAAAGACGAACGAAAATTAAATTGACAGCTACGTACATGTTATACTTCAAGATGTGCCAGACGTCGTAGAGAACAGAGAATGAAGTCATAACAAAATCAAGCGTGCAACGTGTAAAAACATTTTAAAATGTCAAACATTTTCTGTTTGCTGTTGAAGGGAGATTATGTGAAGACTTCAAAGACTTTACGGAACCTGATCACAGATTAATTTGGACACTGCAGTATAAACTATGAGAATAGACTCCTCACAAAGAAATTGGAATGTAATCGTAGGTACAGATGAGAAAGGGACGTGGTTCGATGCAAAATCAGAGCTGGAGTTAGACGATAAACAAGTAACAAACGATAGACAATTTAAATCTGTTTTGTATAACTGGTTAATCAGCCATTAGTGGATTTCTTGATTCCAATATAAATGTTTTCTAAATTTATAAACTGCATTGCTCTTTATTATTACGATTATTATTAATATTGGTTATTGTTATTGTGACAGCGACGTGAGATTCGAACTCACGACCAGCGTCCCGCAAGAAAGCAGATCGCGCGGAGCACGGAGGAATGGCGCGCGGCGGAGAGGGGAAAGGGCCAACGCGGCGAGAGAGTGGAGCGAGAGTGCGCGCGCAACTGCTGCGTACGCAGTGAATGGGGAACGGACCTTCCCGACTCTTCGAGAAGTCCGTCGAAGTGGAGATATCCAGATAATTCTCTACACACCTGCAGAAATTTCTCGCAACTATGATTTTGCTATAAAAGAAGAAGCGCCCCCGAACTCGAGAGTTTTTCCAGTTATTCAGTCAGTGAGAAAGCCAGAGCAAGGAAGCCAGTCTTGTGTACCGGACTTCGACTCGAGTGTGCGTCCGCAACTGCGTCAGCAGCCGAAGGCCTGAGTTCGAGTGCAATGGACCGCAGTTGGAGGGACCTGAGTTCGAGTGCAGTGGACCGCAGTTGGAGGGACCCGAGTTCGAGTACAGTGAACTGTCTCTGAAGGTCTGTGGTTCGAGATACTGTGAACTCGAGTGACTGAGATAGAAGAACTGTGAACTGAGAACTGGTAGTTCTGATTTGTAAATAGTGCTTTGTAAATATTAGTTAAGATTAACAGTTCATTGTTGTTCGTACTAGTCCAAGTAAATTGTCATTGTCGTCGGTGGAGTGCTATAACGAATACTGTGTTGAGTGAAAATCCAATTGTTGACGAGAGCGTTTAAGGCGAATTGTAGAAAGGAATTATTGTTGTGGCGAATAAATTACATTGTTGTTACTAATAAAATTTACATTATTATTATTATTATTATTGTACAGTAGAACCTCTATTATCCGTGGTAATGAAGGGGATGGACTGAACGGTTAATCGAAAAAATCGGATAATCCGACCATGAAAGATTTTGTAATTTCCTCCATTGTCTTGTATTTAACTCGCTAGGTAGTGGATCAGAAGTTCACTAATTTAAATCTGGTTATAAACGACGGGTTTTTAAAGGACAAGGAAGCCCTTTGTAATGACTTTCAGGAAAAACAGGAATAAAGGAGATCCCATGTTGTAGATTTACATACTTTTTTACTCTTTATTCTTGTTGTTTTTATTAAATCGCGCAGTTGTAATTCCAATCTCATATTCTGATGCGAGATGAGCCACAGTTTTTCTTTCTCAAACCATTCAATTATTTCCATTTTTTTTTCGATACTTAGCACAACACGTTCTCTGTTAACACCCGTGGAAGACATTTTATATACAAGTTATATTATAGAACGGCAATTCGAACAGTAGACAATTTTGTGTAATGATAAAGGCTTGTAATAAAACACTATAGCAAAAACATATGTAGAACCTACTAACGCAGTCTAGTATATACAGTCAGTTCATAGACAGCAAGTGAAGAGGAAAGACGTATTGTGGAGACGCTCTTTAGAAGTGCAATATAAGCAAGTATGGGTGTTGACCTAGTTACCTACAGGTTACGCATTGGATGTTTCAATGCTAGGCGGCAAAGGAGGTTTATAAGCGATGTAAGTGCGGGGAATGAAGTAGATTACTACACAATTATATCGGCGGCAGTGTTAGCAGTGCTACTAATTATTGGAAACGTGGAGCTAAATCCGGGTCCGAGCAACATGGACTCAAGAGACAGCTGCGATGAGGGATTCAAGAAGGAGCTGAAGGACTATATGAAGGAAATGAGAGAGGACCGCCAAAATGTAAGTGTTCTCCTAAGAAAAGTAGCTGCTGATGTGGACACACTAATTAAAAAACACACGGAGGTCGAAAACAAATTGAGTAATGTAATCAAGGAGCAATGCATATTAAAGGCTGCAGTAAGTAGAATGGAAAGTGAAAATAAAGTAAATAACATTGTAATTTACGGTATAGAGGAACACTATTATGAAAGAGCATTAGATACGTGCTATTTGGTGCTGGAATTTCTTACAAGATATTTTGGACTAAATTTGGAAGAAAGTGCTATAAATAATGCATACAGGGTGGGTCGAGGAAGAAATCGCCCGATTGTTGTGAAATTCAATAGCTATTTTGTCAAAGAGCACATTATTATGAATGCGCAGCGACTGCGGGGATCAAGAATTAATATTGATAATGATTATACGAAGGAAATTAGGGATACTAGAAAGAAATTAATACCGATACTAAAAGAGGCGAGGAAAAAAGGTTTGAGAGCGGTTATGATAAAAGATAAATTGAGGATAAATGGAAACATATTTGATATGGAATTCTTCAAGCGGCACAGCGTAGAAGATATAATGAAAGAAAATAATGAGCATGGTCGAAATAAAAATATGACATATAGAAACAGATCTGCATCACCTCAACGAACATGGAGGAGTAGAAGTATATCAAATGGCAGAAAATCTATAAGTTTGGAAAGGAGCGAGCAAGCAGGGGATTCTACACGCAGGAGTGAAAACAACGGTAGAAGATTATCTGGGCCATCCAAAGATGGGGATATTAGAGCCTTCTTTAGTAAGGCGGACATCGAGAACAACACTACTCATGAGGGAAGATATATTAACGAAGGGGGAAGACATCACGTGGAAACAGCTGACAAGCCAAGAGGACACGAAGGAGCCAGTGCTGAGGGGCAAATGGAGGGGAGCAGCATGATTGAAGATATGAGGCGATCAAGAGGACAGGTGGAGTCTACTATGGGGAGATCCAGAAGTGTGTCGGCAGCTGAGGAGAGTGCTAGTAATGGGGATGTCTTAAGAGGTAAATTTGCAAATAGAGAAATTCTTAGAGCTAAAACAGATCAATCAAAAACCAAGGCTATGCTAAATACAGATCATAATTATCAATTAAGGGGAAGGCATCAATATCAATTAAACTTCCCACCAATCAGAAAGAATAATATCTAGCTAGATGTGGGTAGTCATACGTTGAGAATATTGTTCAACAATGTAGAAGGCTTAAGAAATAAAATTGAAGGAAAAGAATTGGTTAATATATTAGGTAATAATGACTTGATATTACTAGTGGAAACGTGGCTTCCCAATAAATTTGTATTAAATATAAATGGTTACTGTTGCTGGTTGGTGGAAGGTTGTAGAAACCATAAATTTGGAAGGGAGCAAGGAGGAATAGCAGTAATTATTAAGGAGGAATGGAAAAATATTGTTACTATAATAAAATCAAAGATAAAGAATGTCGTATGGTTACAGATTGATTTGTGTAAGAACGATCTAAAAATTATGATAGGAGTGGTTTATAACCCTCCACATAATTCAAAATATCATAATAATGAGATTTTCGTTAAGTTAAGTCAGGAAATGGAATCATTTGCGGGAAATGTAGGAAACATTAAGTATATAATTTTTGGGGATTTTAACGCGCGCATAGGAGAATTAAACAGTAATTATCATAATCCACTAAAAAATATACTTGATAACATTAATATAGAAAGAAGAAGTATGGATAAACATATAAATAATGAAGGTAGGAAATTAATTAATTTCTGTAATGAAAATAATTTATATATCCTTAATGGAAATTTCGGCTGCGGTAGATCTGATAACTTCACATATATTTCTAAAAATGGAAGCAGTGTAATTGACTTAGGTCTATGTTCATATGATATACTAGAATTAATAGAAAGCTTTAAGTTAGATATGACTAGCTATAGTCACCATCTTAGTCTTATTATCAATATGCAGTTTGAAATTTTAAATGAAGTAAATATTAGCAAAATGAAAGATAATCTCTTGGAGAAGATAAATATAAATAATACTAAAAAACGACAGTATATATGGGAAAATTGTAAGGAAAAAAAATTTTTTATTAGGTTAAATAGCAAAATATGTGAAATATTAAGTGTGGGTTTTGAGTTTTTTTGTGATAAAAATAAGATAAAAAATGCCATGGAGATATTATATAAAATTGTAAAAAACGCGGGCATCGACATGATTCGAGACGAAACAAAGTATGTGCATGCAAAAATTAAAACATGGTTTGATGACGAATGTAAGGAGGAAAGAACTAATTTATTTAAAAAATTTAATCGGTGGAAAAAGACACAAAGAGAAGAGGACAAACAGGACTATATAGACAAAAGAAAAAATTATAAAGACTTGATAATTAACAAAAAACAAAGTTTCCTTATGAATGAATCCAAAAAATTAAATAATTGGATAAATAACAATAACATAAATGAAGTTTGGAAATATCTAAAAAGCACTAAATTAAATGCTAGCTCAAACAAAAAAATTGATAAGATTAAATGGAGGGAATATTTCTATAATATATATAATAAAGGGGATATAAATAGAGAATTAAGCTTTATAGGACCAATGAATAAATATAACAATGACTTAGATTGTGATTTTAAAATTAAAGAACTACAAGTAGTAATAAAAAAAGCAAAGAACAAAGGGGCGGGTAGCGATGAAATACCAACAATTTTCTGGAAGAAAATGATGACAAAAAACAAATATCAACAAATGATATTAAAACTATTTAATAAAATAAAAAATTCTAACTATTATCCAGCAAATTGGGCTTGTGCAAAAATAATTACAATTTATAAAGGAACAGGCGATAGGAATAACCCTGGAAACTATCGAGGTATCTCTATATTATCCAGCCTTAGTAAACTATATATAAGCCTGATTGCACAGAGACTTGCAAATTGGCTGGTTAAACATAATATTATTAACAACTTACAATTCGGATATAAAAAAGGAACATCGACTGTAGATAGCTTAATATTAGTTAATGAATTAATAAACAAATACACTAAATACAAGAGAGGGAAATTATATTGCTGCCTTGTTGACATATCAAAGGCTTTTGATTTTATAAATAGAAATAAACTGTTTTTTAAATTGGCGAAGATCGGTCTGAGTAGTAGTTTCATTAAAAATATAAAGGCGATGTATGAAAATGCTTGCATTATAATAAATGAGGTAACGGGGGCAGACAGCGAATGTGAAATTCCCATGACTAATGGAATAAATCAAGGATCAGCACTCAGCGGTTTACTGTATATATGTTACGTAAATGATTTAGCTGACGACATAGAGAATAACTGTGGGCACTGGCCTACTCTTGGGAATGTGCAAGCACCTGCATTGCAATTTGTTGACGATACACTTCTATTGTCAACAACGGTAACAGGTATGAGGAAATTATTAAACACTATGGAAAATTATTGCTTAAACTGGGACCTGAAGTTAAACAAAGATAAAACAAAACTGTTAATATGTAAACAGGGGTGTAAACGATCAATGTCTGAAAATATACTTATCAATGAATTTAACTTAAAAACGACGACGAACTTAAGATACCTCGGAATAAATATAAACTACAAAGGAGAATGGTCTTATCATATAAATAATATATATAATGTTGGTAGGGAAACTGTAAAGATTATAGACTGTACTATGTATAAATTGCCCAACATCAAGGTTAATATGCTTAATAGAATTTATTTCACTACGGTTGAAGCTAGATTACTATATGGATGTGAGATATGGGGATTAGAAGATAAAGCTATAATGAAATTAAATAGAATAAGAGCAACTTATTGTAAAAAAGTATTAAATATTAGTTCAAATTCTTCAAATAATGCTGCTAGAATAGAAATGGGAATGGATAGTATCATGAGCACAATATTAGTCAGAAGCACAAAATACTTAATTAAAAGACTCCAAAGTGAGCAAAATAAGTTGATGAAACAATATTTACTAAATCAAATTGATAATACGACAAATAAAGCAATAATGAATATTAAAAATTACATCTTTAAAATTGGGCTAGGGTGGTTATGGAATAGTTTAGCTACAAGAAATATGTCAGCAAGCCTAAATCTAATTAAATCAAGATGTAAAAATATAACTAGGCAAAATGATTTCAGTAGTAACAATGAAATGCGATCCCTAATATTTTTTAATCAATATAAAAAAATATGGGGAAGGAGTACATATATTGAAAATGTGAATATGAAGGAAAGATTTGGACTAGCTTGGTTTAGACTGGGGATTTGGAAATTGAGAAATAATAGAGGCAATATACCTCAAGGCACATGCCCATTGTGTGGAAAGAGAGAAGATGACATTCACATTGTTCTTGAGTGTCAAAATACTGAAGATATACGTAAGAAATTTATAAAAGAAAAATTCCTTCAAATAAATAAAGAAATAGCTATAAAAAAGCTCATGAACATTAATAATATAAAATTGCAAAAGCAATTAGGTTTATATCTTTTTTTGGTTAAAAAAATTAGAATGGATAGAATAAAGGAAATAGATGTGAACGAAAGTAATTAAGAAATATATAAATAAATAGTGAAACAATTGTAGTGTATGTGTATGTGTATGTGTATGGTTCTTTCTTTTTCTTGTTATAGATGTAAAATTATGCATGGAAGAAAGTTACAAGTGTAGATGTATGGAGAAATACGAGGAAAGTCAACATCCCTTAATAATAAACAAATACACGGAAAATAAAATACCGGAGAAGATTGCAAAATTAAAAAATAGAAGGAAGGAAGCATTAAGGGAAAGTACAGTTACTGAGCTGACTAATAAATTCAAGTTTGGAAGGTACGCTTTGTCTAGACTCACAGATAATAACATATTTGACTTAGTTAGAAATTATTTGGCTATCTTTTTTATTTCTAAATTTAATAGTTTTGAAGGTACGTCAAAAGAATATTATGAAATAAAATTAAGGAATGAAGGCTTACCTACGAGAGAGAGCTTGTATGAACTGTATAAATACTTTTGTAAGGAAAGAGGTATGGAAGAAACTAGAATTAGAGATGATTTAGATACGCTAGCTGCACATTGCAGAGTGAAGAGGGAAGTAAATCTTAGGAAGGTAAACCAATACTGATGATACCAATATTCTAGAATGAGTTGAGTCTTGCACAATAACTGAAAGCTAGTGCAAGACAAAACAAATATGTTAATAGGTAAAACGTACAAATTGTATTTAAATAATTATATATCTTTGTGTAAAATTGTTGTATGTAATGTGTCTGTGATCTATTATATATAATAAACTATAAACTATAAACTATAAACTATAGTATATACAGTCACGAAGCTTGAGTTGTGAGGGTACTAGGAACAATAGACTTTGTCGGTACTATTTCGTATTGTCTGTAATGAGACGATAGTAGCGATAGTAGCGATCCTAGTGGTTAGCAACTATCTATGGATGCACATTCCCTAAGTATTGAGCTTCGTGACTGTATACACTAGACTGTGCTACTAATATGATATACAAAACACTACTTTATATAAGTTATTTATTTCTGAAGAAAAAAAAAAAAGGAGCGAGAAATAGACAGCCGGATAATCAGCCAATCGGTTAATAGGGTGACGGATAATCGGGGTTCTACTGTATTTCATTTGTATTGTTGTATTAATCTGTTTTTTAAATTTTACGTCAACTATTATCTCTTGTAATTTAATAATAATAATAATAATAATGATTTATTTTAGCTGGCAGAGTTAAGGCCGTAAGGCCTTCTCTTCCACTCAACCAGCAAAAAGTGTATATACATATGCATGAACTTACAAAGAATCCAACAATTTGATTTAGATGAGAGTTACATGTATACAAAAGTTATTTACAAATTAAACAACAAAATACTATGAACTATTAATTAAACACTGAAATAAACTGTGTAGCAGAATTAAACTAAAATACATGGAATGTTAATATATTTCAAATAATATTACGTAATAGAAAGAGATTATTACGAGACAATTAAAATACAGCACAATCAGGATGATATCTAAAGAAAAAAGTAACAATGTAGTCAGTGATAGTTTAAATCAGTATGATTGGAGTGAAATGCTAATAAGGTTATCTTTTAAGCTGTTCTTAAAGGTGTGTCTTGCAGCCCCTAATACTTTGTGACAAGGAATTCCATTGACGCGAGGTGGATATTGTAAAAGATGATGAATAACAAGATGTTCTATGAAGAGGTATACTTAGCGTGCCACAGATAAGTGATCTGGTATTTACGTCGTGGTTAGAGTATAGATAAGAGAAACGAGACGAAAGGGTATTTTATGTCTATTGCAACAAACTGTTGCTCATGATATTAATAAACGATTGATTGATTGATTGAGATTGATTGATTAAAAAAGCAAGCAGCAAGTGATAACCAGAAGCAAATGAGTATTCATATTGCCAACCATTACAAACAACAGTCGTGCTACCTATGAGACAAAAAGAATCAGAAAGATACCAAGCGAAATGGACCATCTAGTCAATCAATCGACCAACCATGTAGTCAAGCAGTTATTCGACTAAGCAGCCAACAGTAGTCCGATTAAACAGTCGACTAATCGACAGAATAGTACCGATAAGTCAGCTTACTAAGCGACCGATCATATTATCGATTCATCAGCCAACCGATCGACCAACCAAGCAGGCAAGCACTTGTTCGACAAAGCTGTGCAACCTAGCAGTCGGCCAATCGAACAAAGAAGCTGTCAAGCAATCGACCGATAAGTCATCGAGCCAAATAGCTAGTTATTTGACCAGAAAGTGAATCACCCAGCAACGACCAAATAGCAAATTGTCCAAAAAGTGATACCCTTGTAATAAGAATTATGCCTTTATGTATGCAGCGTTTTCACTCCTTCCAAGCAGGTGGATATCTCATACTGTTGATGTAGCTAGTTCTGTTTATTTTCTAATTAAGATAATTTAATGATTTTCTACGAATCAGCTCCTAAGAAACCCGTACTGGAACTTTTTTGTTTCCTGTAACAAATATAAATGACACTCGGGAGGAAATTAAATGCAGAATAAATATGGGAAATGCGTGTTATTATTCGGTTGAGAAGCTCTTATCATCCAGTCTGCTGTCCAAAAATCTGAAAGTTAGAATTTATAAAACAGTTATATTACCGGTTCTTCTGTATGGTTGTGAAACTTGGACTCTCACTTTGAGAGAGGAACATAGGTTAAGGGTGTTTGAGAATAAGGTGCTTAGGAAAATATTTGGGGCTAAGCGGGATGAAGTTACAGGAGAATGGAGAAAGTTACACAACACAGAACTGCACGCATTGTATTCTTCACCTGACATAATTAGGAACATTAATCCGGACGTTTGAGATGGGCAGGGCATGTAGCACGTATGGGCGAATCCAGAAATGCATATAGAGTGTTAGTTGGGAGACCGGAGGGAAAAAGACCTTTAGGGAGGCCGAGATGTAGATGGGAGGATAATATTAAAATGGATTTGAGGGAGGTGGGGTATGATGATAGAGACTGGATTAATCTTGCACAGGATAGGGACCGCTGGCGGGCTTATGTGAGGGCGGCAATGAACCTTCGGGTTCCTTAAAAGCCATTTGTAAGTAAGTAAGTAAAAATCAATCGCTCTCGACCGAGTTTGGACCGGTACTGTGTAATATCGATAGCAGATTTATACAATAATTGCAGTCTTGTTCTTGTTGTTCTTGTTTGTTCGTTCTTGATGCCGACTTTGCCTCATAGGTGTTTTGATGAGTTCCTTGTACATTGGATATTCCACAACTTCCACCATATCACTTGATCAAATGATTTCTTATTATTGATGAAAGCCGTTTATGTCTCAAGACACCGGGTGTTTTCTTGACGGTCAGGCCCAGCCTCTGAAACTCTTAGCGCTGATAGCATCAGGTGTCTGTAGTTCTTGGCTTGCCTAGTCGCCAGTTACTAAATCTCTGCTTTAGAGGGTTGAGGTTTTTGTATGTTAAGGAAGTGTTAGTTGGAAGTCGAGGTTAATCCGAGTTGGAAAAACAATGGCAGGGAGATGGCTGTGTACGAAATTAGCGTTGAGATGCTGAACACGATCGACAAGTTGTGGGGATTTCATATAGACGGAAGCCATAAAACAAACCCATGTCTGGAATCTGATAGAGGAGCAGTGCCAGGGATTCCAAACACCTGTTGTGTTCCCGCGGGGGTGGGGGGGGCAGAGACTGCGCTCCGTGCTACAGTGCGCTAAGTACATCAGCAAATCCTTCTAAGTACTATTGGAGCCAGTCCAAACGGCTGAAGTCCTGAAACTCTTCAACTCTTTTACTACAAAAGAACTAGGCACACCCAAAGGCTACAGTTTGAAGTACAAGGAAGACGACTCACAGTTCAAGCTACGTCCAGTCCGGGGGGGGGGGGAAATTTGTGTCGGACAAAGACAGTTTACTCGGGTTCGCCTGTTTATCCTGTAATTATTATTGAACTTCTGTATTTTCGAAACGTGAGTGCAAACATGCAGTAAGCTATAACCCAGACTGCCTTCAAGTCGAGAAATAACACCCCCTGCAATGACCCAAAAGGATATAAACATCAAAGCAAGATGAAATATTACTCTTTATTTGTTTATTTATTTATTTGTTTGTTTCTTTGTTTATTTATTTATTTATTTATTCATTTATTTACTTATTTATTTATTTACTTATTTATTTGCTTATTTACTTATTTACTTATTTATTTATTTGCTTATTTACTTATTTATTTATTTATTCATTTATTCATTTATTCATTCATTCATTCATTCATTTATGCATTCATTCATTTATTCATTCATTTATTTATTCATTCATTCATTTATTCATTCATTCATTCATTTATTCATTTATTTATTTATACTGACGGAGTTAAAGCCATAGTGAAATTAAACGAAAACTGAAAAGAATAAATATGCTGACATATTAGAATAATAAAAAAATTGAAATAATTGTAAATGAGAATAATACCATAGTACAATAAATTAAAAAACAGATCTATACAGGAGGGTGGATAAGTAGGTATACAGTAATACAATATAGTTTCATCAAGTACAAATGAGAACTACATGCCAGTTGTAGTTACAGTGTCATCAATCGACAATCGACATCAGTTTAACTGCCTGATTGATCGTTTCGTTATTGATTGTAACACTCATTTGTACTTAATATAACTATATTATATTACTGTATAAGTACTTATGCACCACCTTATATATTGCAATACAACAAAGTAACTCAATCGGTACAAATAGTTAGACAGAAGACATAATAAAAAGTACAAAAGAAATTAAATAGAAAAAGGGAGTATAAATAATAAAAATTAGAATAAAAAAAACTTGTGATAAATTAATATGCTGATCAAGGGAGTGCAGTGATGGTCATATAGTATTATCTCTGCCACATCTTATTAGCTATTTCAATATTCTGAATACTGTTTTATAAAGTGCAAAATAATATGTATATTAAGCATGAAAAGTTTTGTTCATTTAGTTTTTATAGTAGCTGAGATATAAAAAAAATAATAATGTCACTAAATTTTTGCAGGCTAATGGTGTACCTCCCTCCTTAAACGGCACGAAACTGTGATTGCAATTTTCCGTAACTTCAATTTTTTTCTTTATTCCATACAAAAAGTTGTATATCTTCGGAACTATTGATTTTACATGCATGATTTTTAGACTATTGGAAACTATTCTCTGGAATAGAAATATGTTATTTTGTTGCATTTGAATAATATGCATCTATATTTCTATAAAAGTCCTTCTAAAATTCATATCTAAAATGTAATCCTTTATCTTAAATTTTCAAGACAATATCAAAATTTACAACAAACATTATACTGGGTGTTCAGTTCAACGTGTGTCATGGCTCGCTGTATATCGTCACGTGGCTAGTCGATGAGCCTAGGGAATTCAATCTTCCTACACTTCCGCAAAGGTGTATTACTTATCTGCCAGAGAAGTTGCCTAGCAAGTACGGCGTCATTCAGAAGAGTACTTACCGATACGTACGGTAACGCCGGTAGTGGCAGGAATGTGAACTGTTTCGAAACATGTACTGAGATGAGTTTTTTCTTATTGTAGGGATATGGGGAGAGGGTTCAGACGATTACTTACGTATTTGTTGACATTAACTTCGACGGTCAACATGGACACGGAGCATTTGATTTGTGTTGTGGAATGTTGCCGTACGCAATCGATGATAACAAATACCCTGCGTACGACTTGGCCGCGCAAAACACAGTTCGAAAGAGGTTATGGTAGCACACAGACCGTACATACCGCCATCTGTTGCTACGACGTTCAAGTTATACCGTACACGTTCTCAAGTTCAGATTGAACGCCTTGATTAATAGGCAACTTCTCTGACACAAAAAGCTGAAACTCGCTTCAAATCGCTGACTCATCAACAGTGACGTCATGACACACTTTGAAATGAACACCCAGTAGACGTGGTACTTTTAGGTGTAAAATATGAAAAGAATTTTGAATTTATCTTTAAAAATGGCTGAGATACATTACATTATCCATTTTAATTACTATAGTCTGATTTTTTTTTTAAATTTGAGTCCCAAATTCTTCTTTCAAAAACTGATCTCGAATTTAAGTTGTTTTGGCAATGATATTTCTACATGCAAAAACTGAAAATTCTCCTTCAATTACAAAAATGTAAATTTAACCATCCTCTCTCTATAAGTGGTACATATCAGTTGTGTACTAAAACATATAATATAGCCTACACTATCTGTTACTACGCTGCTTGCACCTGTAAATCATTTCCAAATGCAAGCAGTGGTTTCAAAGCCGTGAAATATGATTAGTTAAACTGAATTGCTTTTTGCGATCCTGGCGACAAACACATTAATTCAGCTAATATTTAATTCATTGTGTATGTGACATTGATCTAGGCAATAAAATCCTCACCTAACAGCTGATTCAACGAAGCAAATACATTTTGTGAAAAGCATTTCTTCACATCTCGTTAATGTGGTCCTTGATTTAGTCATTCGCATTGAAAAGTCCATGAAATCCATAACTTGGAGCCATTTGTTTCGCTATTAAGACTTCAAAATAATGATTTATTATGTATATGACTCTGAGGACTTATTATCATTAATTATTACTATTACTATTACTATTATTACCTATTACCTTTAGGTCTATGAGTTCTTTACTGTGTTAATATTAGGAAATTACCTGGCTGACTTGTTTCGAAGTGATATCCTTCATTCTCTAAAGTCTAGTGAAGGTCCCGCGCTATCTTCTAATTTCTTGTTGTGGTGGGGTGTGTTCATGATTGTGTCGAAAAGGATGTGTGTCTTGAAATTGAGTGTTCAGGATGTGCAGAGGACGTGTTTTTGTATGTCTGTGAATTTCATATTGTTTTTAGAGTGTCACGTTTCTGGTTTTTTGGCTGGATGTGTAATATTTTCACATCTAGTATATACAGTCACGAAGCTTGAATTTATGAGGGTACTAGGAACAATAGTGGATTTGAGGGAGGTGGGATATGATGATAGAGAATGGATTAATCTTGCTCAGGATAGGGATCAATGGCGGGCTTATGTGAGGGCGGCAATGAACCTCCGGGTTCCTTAAAAGCCAGTAAGTAAGTAAGTATTACGAACAATAGACTGTGTAGGTACTATTTCGCAATTGTCTCTAATGAGGCGATAGTAGCTGTCCTAGTGGTTGGCAACTATCTATGGATGCATATTTACTACGTATTGAGCTTCGTGACTGTATATATTAGACTGCTGTGTTTTCATGTCAGTGACTGTGTTGCTGTAGTTGTGATTGGAGTTTGTGATGTGTTTTGCGTAGGTTGAATTGTTGTGTGGTTTGGTTATGGCTGTTACGTGTTCTTTGTAAAGTGTTTGAAATGATCTTCCAATCTGTCCAATGTAGAAGTCGTTGCAACTATTGCATGATAGTTTGTATACACCTGTTAAGTTGTATTTGTTTATGTGTTTTGTCTGTGTGTTAAGATGTTTTTGTAGAGTGTTCTGTGTTCTTTGTGCAATGTTGTATTTTAGTTTCTTGTAAGATGCTGCAATCTTGTATGTGTTCTTGTTTTCGTATGTTAGTGTGATGTATTTGTTTTCTTATTGTCTTTGTGTTGCGTTTTCTTGTTTGCGTTTAGTCTTTCTTATGGGGTTGTGTCAATCTTCCTGTGCTATATATTTGATAGTGTGTATTTCTTATATTCTTGTTGGCTCATAGGAATGTTTATGAGTCCTTGTATCATGGATCGAAATGCTGTGTGTTTGTGTTGTGTGTTACAGTGGTAGTAGATTTCCTGTATATTTTTGAACATACGTTTGTTGTCTGTTTTTGTTATTGTGATGTCTAAGAAATTTATGGATTTGTTATTTTCTGTTTCTAGTGTGTAGTGCAGTTTTGGATGTATTTTGTTTATGTATTTGTGTAGATTTTCAATCTGTCTTTTGTTTCCTTTGTATAATATTAGCATGTCGTCTACGTATCTGTGCCAGCAAATAATGTCTGTGTGTGTTTGTTGTTGTCCTTGTCTGTCCTATGTTGTGTATGTAAACTTCGGTTAGGATGCTGGAGATGGGTGATCCCATAGGTAGGCCTTCAGTTTGGGTGTAGTATTTGTCGTATGTGAAGTAATTTTGCTTGGTGATGGTGTCTGTAATGTGGAGGATTTCTTCGATGTGTTCTTGTGGCATGTTGTTACTGTTGAGCATTTGTTCTAATATATGTAGTGTTTCATTTATTGGTATGTTAATGTATAGGTTTGGTTATGTCGAATTTTGCTAGTGTTGCGCTGTGTGGAATGTAGCCTATATGTTCTTGATTTTGTTTACTAGGTCTAGAGTGTCCTTTACTGTTGTGGAGTTTACAAGTGTTATGCTGTTTTGTGTGATATTGTCCATGTATGTTGCTGATTTGTGTTCTGGTGTTTTGAATGTAATACTTCTGTTCCTTATTCATCATAAAGGCTTATACACGGCTCATTTTCCTCTTAATATACGATTAAAGGAGTATGAAATAGCATATTATTAAGATTGATGTTTGAAAATATTTTAAAATATCCACAAACTTAAAAAAATTGGCTTTTAGGGAAACAATCCGTTGTGTGATAATTGTATATGCGTGGCGACTGCTTAACTGAAGACTTTCACGTGCCAGCGACCTCCTTGTTCAAATCATTTAAGCACTTTTCTTTTTACCTATTTATCAGACGAGTCTTAACCCTTTCAGTCACGAATTGTGTTTTTGTTTGGAAATGTCTAATTGTCTGTTCATGACTCCTTTTTAAATTTTAGTGAATTGCCCACAGTCTCATTTTTACAGCATGATGCCTGGACTTCCAGATATGAACTGTCCACTCAGTGGACTCGTCCTCAACAACTCATTCATTGTCCATGAAGCGGCATTGAGGTTGCTGTCCTCTGTAGTGGATGCAGTGAATGAAAGGGTTAAATAAAGTGTGTAGCGTTTGTTGTCACAGACATGATTTTCCTCACAAAATTTCCAAAGATTTTTATTTTAAATCATACATGGGCACAATTTTCGGTTACGTGAGGCACTCGATTTGAAATAGTTTGTTTACTAGGAGAGGAGACTGCAGAGTAGGATGGGAAATATAAACTGCTGTGACTGCGTCACCTTATCTTAATCGCTAAGGCGGTCAGTGGCGAATTATTAGGAAAGCGCTTGGTTAACGTGAGAGACTCGAAAACTTTTATTGAATTTTGCAAATTAATTCGGCAGCTTTAATCATAAACCTCTTTACTATTTCTCCATCATTTAATTGATTTAAATCACAGGCGAGAAATTGCGTAACTAGCCAATAATATTCCATCGCGTTTTCTACGTTTATTTTCTTGAATATTCTGGCGTTTATCAAGATTACTTAATAGATTTGCACGTTCTCGACCTAAAATAATTTCAGAAAATCATATTTCGTTTTCTACGCAGTTTTGAAATGTTTTTATAAATTCTTTTGGAAATAATTGATACAAACATTTAATTCCTCGTACCTTTTAATGCAGCGTGTTTAAGGTATAATGTCGTATTTAGTATACTATGCAAATGTTAAGATCATAAATTTTCTTCGGAATAGTACGAAAAATAACATTTAATTTGTCTTACCTTCTAATTCAGCATGTTCTTTATGGCATAAGGAGTAATGTCGTTGTATATTAAATTTATTAATGTCTAATAGGATTTTCGAGCATAATACACATCGTATGTTCTCCCCTTCTAAACAGCAAAAATACTCTTTCTCCCATTTCTCATGAAATAATAGTTATCTAACGCGTACACACTGCTTTGATAATGCCATTATGCCACCACTGACATTGCTTATGAAACTGATGTAGAACCTGCCCACACCTAGGAGCTACGTGAGGGAGGAACGGGGACTTTGAAGATGATGTCACTCAAAGCGATAAGCTCTGTGAAGGTCAGTGAGGCACAAATTCTCAAGTGAGGCACGATGCCCATGACTGTTTTAAATTTACAAATCTTATAATTGACTTCCTACGTAAACAAATTCACGAGCCGCCACTGGAAGTTAGTGGCCATAAATACATTGGAACACGCAGGATCACTCTGAAGACTCAGCTGATCTCTTGCTGTTGAAATGTGTCACATTGCCACAGCTCTAAGATTTGAAAGTTCCTTTCCGATTGAAGTTTCTTCATCTCAATATGAAAGGAGTTACTCGTCGAAGGGAAAATTCTCGCATTCAGTGTAGCCACAACCACACAAATTTATAAGAATGTAGAACTGTTAAGGCGTAGCGCATTGTGGAGATGTGATTGCAACGTGGCTGCGTCGTCACTGCGAAAAGAAGTCCTGAGAGTCGAAAAGAATAAATGGAAAAGGAAGTAAGACAGAAAGGAAGGCGCAAGAGAAGCAGACATACGGGGAACAGAATATGAGGGAAACCATTATGTTCATATTCATGATCATGCAGGAGGAAGGATAAATTTATTTATTTATATATTTATAATAATAATAATAATAATAATAATAATAATAATAATAATAATAATAATTAAAGGGTCAGACGAAGGGCGTGTCACAAATTCTTCATAATATCCTGCTTTATTCCGAAGTGATTGGTGTCTTGTAGGGCTGTCTTGCACGCCATCCTATTATTCTTGAACTATCTTTAGCTTGAACTTGGTCTGAAAGAAGATGTAACCAAATACCTTACTATAATAATAGCGGACAGCTGTATACTAGTAGCATTGGTGTCAGTGCGGAAAATCGCGGATCTGACATCTAGTGCAGAGGGATGGAATTACGTCCACATATGCAAATATTAACATAGCGAGATTCGGACTGTTGTTTAAAACGTGAGTTACTAATGTGGAATTATATATGAAACACTTAAGAAATATTAAATAATATACAGACGTGGACAAATTATTAACAAAATTGACGATTTTTATGATAATTCTGTTTACAAAATTTGACTTTTCAATTTCGACTACCGTACAGTTGACAATTTTGCATATTTCTATCATTACAGTATACAGAAATATGCAAAATGTCAACTGTAGTTCAAATTAAAGAGTTAAATTTTGTAAAAATATATAATAAAAATCTTCAATTTTGCTAATAATTTGTAAATTAGCAAAAATGTCAACTACAGTCTAAATTGAAGAGTCTAATTTTGTAAAACTATAAAATAAAAATCTTCAGTTTTGCTAATAATTTGGAAATATCCAAAATGTCAACTGTATTCCAAATTGAAGAATCGAATTTTGTAAAAATATATAATACAAACCTTCAGTTTTGCTAATAATTTGTAAATACGAAAAAATATCAAATGTAGTCCAAATTGAAGTTAAATTTTCTAAAAATATACAATACAAATCTTCAATTTTGCTAATAATTTGGAAATACGCAAAAATGTCAACTGTAGTCTAAATTGAAGAATCATATTTTGTAAAAATATATATAAAAAAATCTTCAATTTTGCTAATAATTTGTCCACGTCTGTATATATATATATATATATATATATATATATATTTTAATAACACTTATGCCACATTTACAATCTGTCTACAATAGACAATAAGTAAATATTATAAAAGAATATGACATGAGTGGAGATGTTATCCCATGATAACACTCCAAAAGAAAAATAACAATGTTTTAAATAGTTGTATTAAAAATGAATGGAAGGTCAAGAGCATTGGTCCTTTTAAGTCTTTTTAATGTTTGACTATTATCCAGCAAATTTAATGCATGATGATTCGGATGTTGATTTAATCGGTGCAGATACATTTTGCTGAACTTATAAATCTCTTCTTTTACAGTTGAAATGTTTAGATCATGATGAATGACATCATTGCGTACATACCATGGTGCAGTGACAATAGAACGTAAAGTTTTGGACTGATACCTCTGCAGTATTTCAATGTTTGAGTTGTTAGCAGTTCCCCACAGCTGGATGCCGTATGTCCAGATTGGTTTTAGTACGACTTTATAAACAAGAAGTTTATTTTCTAATGACAGTTTTGATTTAGGTCCCAATAACCAATAGATTCTTGATGTTTTAAAATTTAATTTTTTACGATTAGTTTCAATATGTTTTCGCCATGTTAAGGGGCGATGTAAGTGCATACCTAAATATTTAACGCCGTCTGCTTCAGGAAGTTCTTTGTTGTACAGTATTACAAGAGGACAGTTTTCAGTTCTGGTTCCGAAAGTAACATGATCTGATTTGTTTTCACTCGCTTGTAATCTCCATTTAATTAGCCAGTCTTCTGTTTCTTTCAATTCATTCTGCAGGAAATAATATTTAATGTAAAATTATTATCTTATATCAAAGCTACATATTATGAGAAATATTGCATACTTCATATTACTTTCCGTAATTAATTGTTACATATTTTTTCTTTGGTTTACTGAGACAAAATCAATCTGATATTAGGAATGAATTTACAGTAATGTTTTATATACGGATTGCTGACAACTGCAAAGATAAAATTGATAGTAATCTGATGCTTGTAATAATTAGTAAAGGCATGTGGATAACAATAAAACTTAATTTGATAAAACCTTAAAATCCAATACATTTTAACTTCTATTTATTTATTAGGTCTAAATAAAAAAACTAATTTGTATTTTTCTATCAACACAAAGACGAAGGAATTAGGCCTACTAAAGAATGTTGTTGACTTACGTTTTATGAACTGTCGAAAATCGAAAGTACGATTTGGAGCAATTTGTAATGCTGCAATTGTCACAATTTATAAACAGCACATATAATCCTGACATTTTAACACTAGTACTGATTCATAAAACTATTAACAAATTAACTAGTCCAGCAACAATATACATTGTAGTTGATTACAGCTTGTTTCGCGAGTATCTCCATCCCGGCAGGTAGGTAGCAGTACCGTCGTCGTTCGCACGTAAAACTGCTAGCTGTCCGGTATTATTATAGTAAGGTATTTGATTTAACGTAATATCCCAAATTGCACTGCAACATACTGGATCGGATTTGCCTACATTCGATGTGTTTGTGGCCCCTTCATGAATGTATTAATAGCCTTGCGGTCGAGACTGACCAGTTCATTACACTCACATCTCCAATCGCAGTTCCCCTACTGACGGAATCTCGATAGAAAGTCCAGAGTTGAACGCCTGAGAAATGGTTGTGGGGCAACATAAATCCCCTAACGCCTTTATTTCACCATTGTTTTATTATTTTTGTTTTGGACAAACTGCAGCCTCAATAATATGACTGTGCCTATCTGTGAGATTGGTCTGAAGGTTCGCCATTACGTTACTTTTGGGCAAATCCTCTAGAGCAGTGGTCGTCAGCACTCGCTGAAATGGGTAACGTGTAAGCAGTGCATCGAAATATGCACTCTCGTGCAGAAGGGAGAGGAAGGAAACATACCCGGCCAGCAGCCACGAATGCACGATAGGGCAATGTCTTTTCCGCGGGTAAGAGAGGGTGCACTGTGCTGATGACCGCTGTCCTAGAGGAAACCCAACTAGGTAATCAGTGCAAGTGGGATTCGAATCCACGTCCAAGTATATCCTCGGACACGGTGGCTTTGCGCCATTATTATTGGTATTTCATGTTCTGTCAGTGTCGGTAGTTTGCGTCATTATTGGTATTTCATGTTGTCTCCGTCATTGTCGATATTTTACACCATTGTTGCTACTTCATGTTATCTCTATCATTTTTGATACTATGCACCAATATTGCTATTTCATGTTAGCTCTGTCATTGTTCATACTTTGCACCATTATTGCTATTTCATGTTAGCTCTGTCATTGTCCGTACTTTGCACCATTATTGCTATTTCATGTTAGTTCTGTCATTGTCCGTACTTTGCACCATTATTGCTATTTCATGTTAGTTCTGTCATTGTCCGTACTTTGCACCATTATTGCTATTTCATGTTAGCTCTGTCATTGTCGGTACTTTGCACCATTATTGCTATTTCATGTTAGTTCTGTCATTGTTCATACTTTGCACCATTATTGCTATTTCATGTTAGCTCTGTCATTGTCGGTACTTTGCACCATTATTGCTATTTCATGTTAGTTCTGTCATTGTCGGTACTTTGCACCATTATTGCTATTTCATGTTAGTTCTGTCATTGTCGGTACTTTGCACCATTATTGCTATTTCATGTTAGTTCTGTCATTGTCGGTACTTTGCACCATTATTGCTATTTCATGTTAGTTCTGTCATTGTCGGTACTTTGCACCATTATTGCTATTTCATGTTAGTTCTGTCATTGTCGGTACTTTGCACCATTATTGCTATTTCATGTTAGTTCTGTCATTGTTCATACTTTGCACCATTATTCCTATTTCATGTTAGCTCTGTCATTGTCGGTACTTTGCACCATTATTGCTATTTCATGTTAGTTCTGTCATTGTCGGTACTTTGCACCATTATTGCTATTTCATGTTAGTTCTGTCATTGTCGGTACTTTGCACCATTATTGCTATTTCATGTTAGTTCTGTCATTGTCGGTACTTTGCACCATTATTGCTATTTCATGTTAGTTCTGTCATTGTCGGTACTTTGCACCATTATTGCTATTTCATGTTAGCTCTGTCATTGTCGGTACTTTGCACCATTATTGCTATTTCATGTTAGTTCTGTCATTGTCGGTACTTTGCACCATTATTGCTATTTCATGTTAGTTCTGTCATTGTTCATACTTTGCACCATTATTGCTATTTCATGTTAGCTCTGTCATTGTCGGTACTTTGCACCATTATTGCTATTTCATGTTAGTTCTGTCATTGTCGGTACTTTGCACCATTATTGCTATTTCATGTTAGCTCTGTCATTGTCGGTACTTTGCACCATTATTGCTATTTCATGTTAGTTCTGTCATTGTCGGTACTTTGCACCATTATTGCTATTTCATGTTAGCTCTGTCATTGTCCATACTTTGCACCATTATTGCTATTTCATGTTAGCTCTGTTATTGTCCGTACTTTGCACCATTATTGCTATTTCATGTTAGCTCTGTCATTGTCGGTACTTTGCACCATTATTGCTATTTCATGTTAGCTCTGTCATTGTCCGTACTTTGCACCATTATTGCTATTTCATGTTAGTTCTGTCATTGTCCGTACTTTGCACCATTATTGCTATTTCATGTTAGTTCTGTCATTGTCCGTACTTTGCACCATTATTGCTATTTCATGTTAGTTCTGTCATTGTCAGTACTGTGCACCGTTATTGCTATTTCTTGTTATCTGTCATTGTCGGTACTATATATTTCACCCCAAGGATAATACTGTCGTAATTCCCAAAAATTTAATTTTATTTACAGGTAATTAGTAACCTTTATTTAATCCTCTAACAAATGGTAGAATTGTCGTGTCCTTAAGTTCAAGCGCAAAGTCCGCAGGACTCGTACTGATACTTGGCAATCCTGAGTTTTTATACGACTTTGAAATGTTCATCTTGCATTTACCAAAAATTAACTTTTGGTAGTTACGACAGTATTATTTTAATGCTGCATTATTTATTATGAAGCATATAGGTTCTGAAAAATATAAATGAAGGGAGATGTTTGCCTTGTGTCCGTGTCTTCAAGAATACAGTACTTCAGGCCTCGGTAAAATGCTTCTGGGATGCGCTGCTCTTTAGCAGAAATAAAGAGGATATGGAGACATTAATGTAGTTACATAAACTTTATCATTTGTAGTGAGGATCAATTTGCAAAAGCTGACAAAGGGCTGTAAACATAATTTATGGCATCTTAAATTACGGCAGGATCGGGGAAACGACTTCCCCTTTTTTATGGGCATCCATGTCCGAATCTTTGCAATAGCTCCGGCCCGTCTTCTGGTGTCACAGACGTAATCCTATTTTATTATGACCGTCTTCTTTCAATAACAAACGTGATTTACGGCTCGTGTGGACTTCTTCTCTCCTGAGATCCATTTCAATCACAGTCCGTAATCACACTTAATCGTAGACCCTTGCCTGGCGATATCAATATTACATATCGTGAAATATTACTAGCAGCACGCCTTGCAAATCATCCTTTCCCAATATCATATTCAAGCGACTATCTCCAATCTTAAGTAACTGCTGCAAAATGTAATTTAAAACTATCAAATAAACGGTGTTGTGGAAATGACACGAAGGCTATGTATGTCTTACATTATGTTTTAGGAAAGTATGTTTATTTTTATGCATTCATTTGGTTTATTATAAATTAAATTACTCTGTACACAGAGTTGCTTCCACGTTCACAATTCTTGTGCCCTTGACTATCTTTGTTTAAAGTTCACTGGTATTTGTATTCCATATTGTGCGTTCATTCTCGGAGGTCTATTCTTATATACCATGCGAGGCTTGGTCCGAGACTCACTCATTCAACCTTGCCTAGGAGTAAGACTTTTCTTACAATGGCTTCTTTCGGGAAGTAAATAAAGCTCGGGGATCCACTGTCACTTATTTAGTACAAGCAAAACAACTCTGTACCGCTGTATACAACTACTACCATTACTATGAAAACCGTTACTACTACTACTACTACTACTACTACTACTACTACTTGCAGCTACTACTACTACTACTTGCAGCTACTACTACTACTTGCAGCTACTACTACTACTACTACTACTACTACTACTATTTGCAGCTACTACCACTACTACTACTACTACTACTACTACTACTACTACTACTTGCAGCTACTACTACTACTTGCAGCTACTACTACTACTACTACTACTACTACTACTACTACTACTTGCAGCTACTACTACTACTACTACTACTACTACTTGCAGCTACTACTACTACTACTACTACTTGCAGCTACTACTACTACTACTACTACTACTACTACTACTACTACTACTTGCAGCTACTACTACTACTTGCAGCTACTACTACTACTACGTTCAGCTACTACTACTACTGCTACGTGCAGCTACTACAACTACAGCACTTATAATGGCAATGTTATTCTTCAAAGTAGATGAATTATTAGTTGTAGTAGTGATAGTTATTACTCAAGAGTAGTTGTAATAGTAGTACTGGGTGTTCAGTTCAAAATGTGTCATGGCTCGCTGTATGCCGTCACATGACTAGTCGATGAGCCTAGAGAATTCAATCTTCCTACATTTCCGCAGAGGTGTATTACTTATCTGCGAGAGAAGTTGCGTAGCAAGTACGGCGTTCATTCAGAAGAGTACTTACCGATACGTACGGTAACGCCGGTAGTGGCAGGAATGTGAACTGTTTCGAAACATGTACTGAGATGAGTTTTTTCTTACTGTCGGAATATGGGGAGAGGGTTAAGACGATTACTTACGTATTTGTTGACATTAATTTCGACGGTCAACAAGGACACGGCGCATTTGATTTGTGTTGTGAAATGTTGCCGTACGCAACCGATGATAACAAATACCCTGCGTACGACTTGCCCGCGCAAAACACAGTTCGAAAGAAGTTATGGTAGCACACAGACCTTACAGACCGCTACGACGTTCAAGTTATACCGTACACGTTCTCAAGTTCAGATTGAAGAACGCCTTGAATAATAGGCAACTTCTCTGACACAAAAGCTGAAACTCGCTTCAAATCGCTGACTCATCAACAATGACGTAATGACACACTTGGAAATGAACACCCAGTAGTTGTAGTAGCTGTTGTAACTGTAGTTGTATTATTTGCAGTAGCTGTAGTAATTGGAGTTGTAATACCAAGTATAGTAGTAGCAGCAGCATTAATAGTTGTAGTAGCTGCACGTAGTAGTATTAGTAGTAGTAGTAGTAGTAGTAGTAGTAGTAGTAGTAGTAGTAGTAGTAGTAGTAGTACTAGCAGCAGCAGTTTACATAGTAATGGTAGCAGTCGTAGTAGTAGCTGTTATATAGCAAGACTAATAGTAGCAGAAGTGGTAGTTGTAAGTGCTTATATGGGCCGAACAAAAGTAGCCGTAGTTTGGCAAGCCCTGCTGTAGATGATTAGTACGACGATCATTATGGCGGCGGAGAGACGGTTTTGATGGGGAAATGTAAGCCTCGAAAATCTGTAAGTCCTTATTCGCCGCAATCTCAGATCTGCAGTGTGAAGAGCCGACGACATGACGTTGTATCAGAAATTATCCTTAGTTTCTCCGAGATCTGAGTGTGGGTCTTCGGTGTGGAAAGCCGATACGCTCGTCGTCCAGCTAAAATAGAGATAAACTCCAGTAATAAAGCCATTGTCCGCATTGTGTTTTCTCTTCAGAGACCTCGGATGTTGAAAAGAGCCACACGCGATCCTGGCAGCATTGTCTGCAGTCTCTGCCCCCCCCCCCACACAGTAAATGGAATTAAATGAAAATGGTCGGGCGTTTTTCCATGAATCACAATTCTGCGTTCAGAACTGCATGCGAAGTACCATTAATTTCCAAACCGTGATGTCTGACTTTTATGGGACACCTGTGTGGTGTGAATAAAATGCGTCGCATCGTCCCCATGCGGAGATATTTGTCCGAGCTTGTGCGGACACGCAAAAAATCACTTGAAATATTAACTTTCATTTTCTGATTATATAAAGTACATAAAAGTTATTGCCATATTGCAAAAAAAAAAAAAAAAAAAAAAAAAACCAACAAAAAAAAACAAAAAAAAACAAATTCCATCTTTCAGCCGAAGTGGTTTAAGAGAAGAGGATGGTACAATTTGTCATTTTTTATATTTGATGTACATTTTTTATTTTTTATCTAGAAATAGGTATCATTGTTGCAAGAAATTAAATACGAGATTAGTTTTTTTTTTAAATTGGGCACAAATTAAAAAAAAACCTACAAGAATACAGTAACTTATGTACAAATAGGTATCATTGTTGCAAGAAATTAAATACGAGAATAGTTTTTGAAAAAAGAAATGGGCCGAAATTTAAAAAAAAAATAAAACTGCAAGAATACAATAACTTATGTAGAAATAGGTATCATTGTTGCAAGAAATTAAATACGAGATTAGTTTTTGAAAAAAAAATGGGCCCAAATTAAAAAAAAACCTACAAGAATACAGTAACTTATGTAGAAATAGGTATCATTTTTGCAAGAAATTAAATATGAGATTAGTTTTGAAAAAAAAAATTGAGTCCAAATTAAAAAAAAAAAGTCCACAAGAATACAGTAACTTATGTAGAAATAGGTATCACTGTAAAATCAAAAGGAGTACGGTTGGTTTCAACCAAACAGGAAGTAAATCAAATTATTGATAAAGGAAATGTAAAATAAAAATATTTATGAACCTGGAAATCATAAAACGTTATTAAATTATAACTACCTACTAAAAATACAAAAAGATAATAAAATTAAAGCTAATCTAACTTCATAAGAAATTATCTGAGCAACAGCACGCTGCAAGAAATTAAATTCGAGATTAGTTTTGAAAAAAAAATTGGGCCCAAATTAAAAAAAAACTATAAGAATACAGTAACTTATGTAGAAATAGGTATCATTGTTGCAAGAAATTAAATACGAGAATAGTTCTTGAAAAAAGAAATGGGCCGAAATTTAAAAAAAATAAAACTGCAAGAATACAGTAACTTATGTAGAAATAGGTATCATTGTTGCAAGAAATTAAATACGAGATTAGTTTTTTTTTTAAATTGGGCCCAAATTAAAAAAAAACCTACAAGAATACAGTAACTTTGTACAAATAGGTATCATTTTTGCAAGAAATTAAATATGAGATTAGTTAAAAAAAAAATTCAGCTAAAAAAAAAAACCTACAAGAATACAGTAACTTATGTAGAAATAGGTATCACTGTAAAATCAAAAGGAGTACGTTTGGTTTCAACCAAACAGGAAGTAAATCAAATTATTGATAAAGGAAATGTAAAAAAAAAAAATTATTTATGAACCTGGAAATCATAAAATTTTATTAAATTATAACTACCTACTAAAAATACAAAAAGATAATAAAATTAAAGCTAATCTAACTTCATAAGAAATTATCTGAGCAACAGCACGCCGCAAGAAATTAAATTCGAGATTAGTTTTTGAAAAAAAAAATTGGGCCCAAATTAAAAAAAAACTATAAGAATATAGTAACTTATGTAGAAATAGGTATCATTGTTGCAAGAAATTAAATACGAGAGTAGTTCTTGAAAAAAGAAATGGGCCGAAATTTAAAAAAAATAAAACTGCAAGAATACAGTAACTTATGTAGAAATAGGTATCATTGTTGGAAGAAATTAAATACGAGATTAGTTTTTGAAAAAAAATGGGCCCAAAGTAAAAAAAACCTACAAGAATACAGTAACTTATGTAGAAATAAGTATCATTGTTACAAGAAATTAAATACGAGATTAGTTTAAAAAAAAAATGGGCCCAAATTAAAAAAAACCTACAATAATACAGTAACTTATGTAGAAATAGGTATCATTGTTGCAAGAAATTAAATACGAGATTAGTTTTTGAAAAAAGAAATTGGGTCCAAATTAAAAAAAAAACTACAAGAATATAGTAACTCACTAAAATGGATATATCTCAGCCATTTTTGAAGCGACATTAAAAAACTTTTTCACATATTACCCCTAAAATCCAATCTTCAAAATCTTTGTAGCATAATTTTGATATTGGCTTTCAAAGTTTTAAGATAAAGGATTACATTTTGAAAATTAATTTTATAAATACTTTCATAGAAATATGGAAGAAAATTATTGAAATTCAACAAAATGAAAAATTTATGTTACATATTAAAGTTTTTTAATAACCAAAGGAATGTGTGTTCCAAATATCATGCATATAGCATTAAAAATTTCGAAGACATAATTTTTGTATGAAATAAAGCAAAAAATTAAACTTACTGGAAATTTCATTCAAAGTTTAGTGCCATTGAAAAACTTTGTGCACCAGAGCTTTAAAAATAGCGTTAAAACAGGTGATAGGGGCATAAATGTATGTTAAATTTTATGTAATTTTTTTCACATATGAAAGATTAATTTAAAACATTTTTTTAATGTAATAGTTTTTCACCATAGGTATTTAACGAGTACCACGTAGGGGCGAATCCAGAAATGCATATAGAGTGTTAGTTGGGAGACCGGAGGGAAAAAGACCTTTACGGAGGCCGAGACGTAGATGGGAGGATAATATTAAAGTGTATTTGAGGGAGGTGGAATATGACGATAGACACTGGATTAATCTTGCACAGGATAGGAACCGATGGCGGGCTTATATAAGGGCGGCAATGTATCTGCGGGTTCCTTAAAAGCCATTTGTAAGTATAACTAAATGTAATTATTCAATAATTTTCAAAACAAAAAAATTTTTATATACTTCTTGTTATGTACAGTAGTGGCAAAAAAGCCGGACCGACCCTTGTAGCTGATTTCAGAGCCTTGTTCACTCCAGAGCACGATAGACTGGTAACTAAGACATTCGTGGTTTGAATCCTGCCTGGGAAGGAAACTTATTTTTGTTCCTTATTCATATTTATTCAACATACTTTTCAATTTCTGAGAGAAGCTTTATATAATATTCTTATTGACTTTGGTATTCCCAAGAAACTGGTTCGATTAATTAAAATGTGTTCCAGTGAAATTTACAGCAGAGTCCGTATAGGCCAGTTTCTATCTGATGTTTTCCCAATTCACTGGGGGTTAAGGCAGGGAGATGCACTATCACATTTACTTTTTAACTTTGCTCCAGAGTATGCCATTAGGAAAGTTCAGGATAACACAGAGTGTTTGGAATTGAACGGGTTACATCAGCTTCTTGTCTATGCGGATGACGTGAATATGTTAGGAGAAAATCCACAAACGATTAGGGAAAACGCGGAAATTCTACTTGAAGCAAGTAAAGAGATAGGGTTGGAAGTAAATCCCGAAAAGATTAAGTATATGATTATGTCTCGTGACCAAAATATTGTACGAAATGGAACTATAAAAGTTGGAGATTTATCCTTCGAAGAGGTGGAAAAATTCAAATATCTTGGAGCAACAGTAAGAAATATAAATGGCACTCGGGAGGAAATTAAACGCAGAATAAATATGGGAAATGCGTGTTATTATTCGGTTGAGAAGCTCTTATCATCCAGTCTGCTGTCCAAAAATCTGAAAGTTAGAATTTATAAAACAGTTATATTACCGGTTCTTCTGTATGGTTGTGAAACTTGGACTCTCACTTTGAGAGAGGAACAGAGATTAAGGGTGTTTGAGAATAAGGTGCTTAGGAAAATATTTGGGGCTAAAAGGGATGAAGTTACAGGAGAATGGAGAAAGTTACACAACGCAGAGCTGCACGAATTGTACCCTTCACCTGACACAATTAGGAACATAAAATCCAGACGCTTGAGATGGGCAGTGCATGTAGCACGTATGGGCGAATCAAGAAATGCATATAGAGTGTTAGTCGGGAGGCCAGAGGGGAAAAGACCTTTAGGGAGGCCGAGACGCAGATGGGAAGATAATATTAAAATGGATTTGAGGGAGGTGGGATATGATGATAGAGACTGGATTAATCTTGCTCAGGATAGGGACCAATGGCGGGCTTATGTGAGGGCGGCAATGAACCTTCGGGTTCCTTAAAAGCCAGTAAGTAAGTAAGTAGTAAGTACTTTTCAATTTCTGGTGAAATTCATGTTCTGGGAATAATAAGTTAATTTAAGTAGTAAAATATCGCTGCAATCGAAAAGTAAAAAAAAGGTAAAGGTTAAGGTATCCCCGTCACATGCCATGAAGGCACTTGGGGGGCATGGAGGTAGAGCCCCATGCTTTCCATGACCTCGGCACTAGAATGAGGTGGTGTGGTCGGCACCACGCTCTGACCGCCTTTTACCCCCGGGAAAGACCCGGTACTCAATTTTATAGGAGGCTGAGTGAACCTCGGGGCCGTTCTGAAAGTTTGGCAACGAGAAAAAATCCTGTCACCACCTGGGTTCGAACCCCGGACCTTTCAGTCCGTAGCCAGCTGCTCTACCAACTGAGGTACATTGGGAATAAATTTGAATAAGGAACAAAAAAAAGTTTCCTTCTCAGGTAGGATTGGAACCACGAAAGTCTTAGTTACCAGTCTATAGTGCTCTGGAGTGAACAAAGCTCTGAAATCAGCTACAAGGGTCGGTCCGGTTTTTTTTCCCCCACTACTGTATTTGTGAATGTCTGGTAGTGGTCCAGGGCTTGAATGACCCGATGCTTGGAATACAGGCTGAGACAGTTAACTCACATCTTTTTCTCTTGGCAGTACCTTTCTGTTCTGCTTCCCTGATCCACTTACATGATGCCTGCAAGCCAGTCTGAGTTGACGTAACGGCAGCTCGAAATGCTGGCCCGGAAACGTTTCAAATAATAACAAAAATGTGACGCACTCGTCGGACACAGTTTCCCCTAATTTGATGCATTTCCCCCATTGTCCATAAGAGGGTCTGTGCATATTGGATGCTGGAGCCGGAATTAACACAGCAGATGTTTCTCTCTCAACTTCCTCTCCCCCCCCCCGTGGGATCGATCGATATGGCAGCGCAGCAACCCCGGGGATGAAATAGTGTCGCTACCACTGTTTAGTAAGAGGCGCGTGTACCTGCTGCGGAGAGCGTGCAGCTTGTAGGTACAGCTGTCGTGATCGACGACGTAGTCTGAGATCATCTGGCTCGCGTTCAGAGGGTCTTATGTTCCAATTTATGGGATAATTAACCTCAACCAGTTACTTACTTACTTACAAATGGCTTTTAAGGAACCCGAAGGTTCATTGCCGCCCTCACATAAGCCCGCCATCGGTCCCTATCCTGTGCAAGATTAATCCAGTCTCTATCATCATATCCCACCTCCCTCAAATCCATTTTAATATTATCCTCCCATCTACGTCTCGGCCTCCCCAAAGGTCTTTTTCCCTCCGGTCTCGCAACTAACACTCTATATGCATTTCTGGATTCGCCCATACGTGCTACATGCCCTGCCCATCTCAAACGTCTAGATTTAATGTTCCTAATTATGTCAGGTGAAGAATACAATGCGTGCAGTTCTGTGTTATGTAACTTTCTCCATTCTCCTGTAACTTCATCCCGCTTAGCCCCAAATATTTTCCTAAGCACCTTATTCTCAAACACCCTTAACCTATGTTCCTCTCTCAGAGTGAGTGTCCAAGTTTCACAACCATACAGAACAACCGGTAATATAACTGTTTTATAAATTCTAATTTCAGCTTTTTTTAGAGCAGACTGGATGATAGTTCCTCAACGGAGTAATAACAAGCATTTCCCATATTTATTCTGCTTTTAATTTCCTCCCGAGTGTCATTGTCGTTAAATATACGTAACTAAGAAAAGAAAAAGATATCTTGAATTTTCGTATGAAATTGCGACATCATACAATTTTGATATACAAATCAAGTTCTGTTTAGTTTTATGTAGAATATTGTGTACTGGTAGGTATTTTTTTGACGACTGGGCTAACATGATAATGAATAGGGTTAGGATTTTGATGAAATTACATCTTTTTTCTAATAATCCAGAAACATAGCCGCTTTAGTATTTATATGTTATGTGATAAACTGAATGTTTTAAGACAAATTTGTTAGGGCATTTTTTTTGCATTTTTTGTCTCTTACAACTCATAAGATCATCTTTTTTTTCTATTCGGACATTTTTGATGCATTTTCATTTAATTTTGGCCACAAATCCCCATTATTAATATAAAATAATGTTTATTTCCTTTGATGTTTTGTCTACATATTTTGTCCATTAATACCCATTATTTATTTATTGGTTATTTAACGACGCTGTATTAACTACGAGGTTATTTAGTGTCGATGGAATTGGTGATAGTGATATGATATTTGGCGAGATGAGGCCGAGGATTCACCATAGATTACCTGACATTTGCCTTACGGTTGGGAAAAACCTTGGGAAAAACCCAACCAGCCCAAGCGGGAATCGAACCCGCGACCGAGCGCAACTCCGGATTGGCAGGCAAGCGGCTTAACCGTCCAAGCTACGCCGGTGGCTAATACCGGTTATTTTGTATAATATTTTATTCTTTTTCTACACAAGTATTGCCATTTTAACGTAGTACACTCCAACCACCCCTTCAATGTAGACTCCTCTATACCTGCTAATTCCGGATAAGAGTGGCCTTGTGGTAGACTACATGGAAACTACATCAGGTAAAAAGTGTAGGCCTACTACTTAGAAAAAATTATGTAAAATTAAATAAACTTAAATGCCGGTACTAGAATTTAATTTACTTACTAGTCTAAATATTAAGTAGTACAAAACCTCTTTTCCTACTTAGCCAATTATGTACGAACAATTTTTAGGGCATTTTAAGGACTTTTTTTTTTTTTTAAGGTCATAAATGCATCGTTTTTAGGATATTTTTTCATGATTTATAGGTCATCAAAATCCTAGCCCTAGTTATTATGTTATGTAAAACGTAACGGCGGCTATTAAAGCTGATTGACCTCTTCATTTGCAATTGTGTTACTTAACTATTCTTTCGTAATTTATTCCCTTTGTCGTTTTCATTTTACTTTCTTGTTGTGTAAGCCAGTGGTTCCCAACCTTTTTTGACTGACGACACACTTTGCTGAACGCCCACGATATCGCGACACACTTATTTTATAATAATAATAATAATAATAATAATAATAATAATAATAATAATAATAATAATAATAATAATAATGAAATTAATAGTGTGAAGTTACCTAGAGTAGAATCATTTAAGGATTTGGGTATTTATTTTACACACAACTTATGTTTTAAAATGCACTTAAATCACGTGGTAATTGACGCATATAGAAAATTAGGATTTAAATCATAAATAAAAAATAATTAAAAATATAAATAAAGGGTTAGGCAGAACATCCTCCCTAATTTAAAGTTTAAATAAAAAAAACAGATGGATCAAAATAAGGACACTTTATTAATATGAATGGTATCTTAACAGTGGGAATTTTTCATTTTTTGAATAACGTCTCTCTCAAGTGGTGTCCTTCACTATCAATGCATTGTTGAATGCGACTTCGGAAATTCGGCATCACTCTAACTAGCATTTCTTGAGGAATAAGAACAATTTCTTCCTATATTGCATTTCTTAGGTCTGGCAAAGTCCTCGGCCGATGTTTGAACACCTCAGCCTTAAGATGCCTTAATGTGCAATGCAGATGCTGAAGATGCTGTGGTTTTTTTTTTAGTGATGAAGCACATTTTCACTTATCGGGATGCGTGAATCATCAAAAGTTCCGATACTGGAGTGGACAGAACCCTCGTGAACTTCATGAATAATCTCTACATAACGACCGTGTTACTGTATGATGCGCGGTTGCAAGAGTCGGGATACTTGGTCCTTACTTTTTTGAAGACGATAGTGCTACTGTGACACTAAACTCTCAGCGGTGCACTTTATGATCAACAATTCTTTGGCACCAAGACTCAATGCGCTGCAGATTGACCAGGTATGGTTTCAGCAGGACGGGGCCACATCTCACATAACTCAGATTTCTCTCCAAGTCCTGACACAGATGTTTCCCGGACGCTTAATTTCTTCACGTGGCGACGTCCCCTAGCCAGCACGATCACCACACCTTGCACCCTGCGATTTTTTTCTATGGGGGCATCTTAAGACTGAGGTGTTCAAACATCGGCCGAGGACTTTGCCAGACCTAAGAAATGCAATACAGGAAGAAATTGGTCTTATTCCTCAAGAAATGCTAGTTAGAGTGATGCAGAATTTCAGAAGTCGCATTCAACACTGCATTGATAGTGAAGGATACCACTTGAGAGACACGTTATTCAAAAAATGAAAAATTCCCACTGTTAAGATACCATTCATATTAATAAAGTGTCCTTATTTTGATCCATCTGTTTTTTTTTTTATTTAAACTTTGAATTAGGGAGGATGTTCTGCCGCACCCTTTACTATTGATACTCTATATAAAACTCTAGTTAGGAGTAAACTAGAGTATGCGTCTGTAATATGGTCACCTCAGTTCCAGTCCCATCACATGCAAATAGAAAGGATACAGAAAAGATTTTTACCTTATTTATATTTAAAAAAAAACATCACGCGTCGTCTTATGACAAGCAAATTTCATATAATCAGTTACTTTTTGAATTTAATTATAAAACTTTAACATCTCGACGATTAATAAATAATCAAATTTTGCTCTATAAGACTGTTAATGGTATATTGAATAACTGTGATTTTCTTAAATTGCTTCAGTTCAATGTAAAAAGAACAGAATTAGGTCATAGGCAACCTTTTTTTATTCCCATTCCTAGAACTGTTTTCTTCAAGAACTCTCCATTGTTTGTTATGTGTAATACTTACAACTCTCTGTCTTTAAACTGTGATTCTCAATTAGATTTCAGTTTAACATTGAAAAATTTCATACAACATTAAAAAGAATTGTATTTTTTTTAATTTTATTGGATTATTTTACGACGCTGTATCAACATCTAGGTTATTTAGCGTCTGAATGATATGAAGGTGATAATGCCGGTGAAATGAGTCCGGGGTTCAACACCGAAAGTTACCCAGCATTTGCTCGTATTGGGTTGAGGGAAAACCCCGGAAGAAACCTCAACCAGGTAACTTGCCCCAACCAAGATTCGAACCCGGGCCACCTGGTTTCGCGGCCAGATGCGCTCCTGGTAGAGGGGCAGAGAAGGCCTGACGGTCTTATCTCTACCAGGTTAAATAAATAAATACTACTAAATACTACTACTACTGACCGTTACTACACAGGTGTGGACAAGAATTGTACTCCCTTAGATATTTAAATTATGAAGAAGTGTATTACAATGTTTTTACTCTAGTTTTTAAATAATTTTGCATCATTATATTGACATCTGACACTATATTAACTGCAATACTATATTCTATGTATTTTCTTTCTTTCGTTTGTGTTGTTCGGTTTTTCTCTTATTATGTATTTTGTGTATGTATCTGTGTAAGCCACCTGTAATTGGAAGCCTGCTTCTGTTGGTGGTGGATTTAAATAAATGAATGAATAAATAAATTAATAATAATAATAATAATAATAATAATAATAATAATAACAACAACCAGTGTTTTGAGATGTCACTTAGTTATCCAGTGAACAAAGGAGAAATATTTTCGGTAGATCACCTATAGTTGTTCTGTTTTTTTTTTCTTATTATGTATTTTGTGTATGTATCTGTGTAAGCCACCTGTAATTGGAAGCCTGCTTGTGTTGGTGGTGGATTTAAATAAATGAATAAATAAATAGATAATAATAATAATAATAATAATAATAATAATAATAATAATAATACTAATAACAACAACTAGTGTTTTGAGATGTCACTTAGTTATCCAGTGAACAAAGAAGAAATATTTTCGGTAAATCACCTATAGTTGTTCTGTTTTTTTTTTTTCTTATTATGTATTTTGTGTATGTATCTGTGTAAGCCACCTGTAATTCGAAGCCTGTTTGTGTTGGTGGTGGATTTAAATAAATGAATAATAATAATAATAATAATAATAATAATAATAATAATAATAATAATAATGATAACAAGCAGTGTTTTGAGATGTCACTTAGTTATCCAGTGAACAAAGAAGAAATATTTTCGGTAAATCACCTATAGTTGTTCTGTTTTTTTTTTATTATGTATTTTGTGTGTCTATCTGTGTAAGCCACCTGTAATTGGAAGCCTGCTTGTGTTGGTGGTGGATTTAAAAAAATAAATAAATAAATAATAATAATAACAACCAGTGTTTTGAGATGTCACTTAGTTATCCAGTGAACAAAGAAGAAATATTTTCGGTAAATCACCTATAGTTGTTCTGTTTTTTTTTCTTATTATTATGTATTTTGTGTATGTATCTGTGTAAGCCACCTGTAATTGGAAACCCGCTTGTGTTGGTGGTGGATTTAAATAAATAAATAATAATAATAATAATAATAATAACTTCCAGCTTGGGGGTTGGGCGAAGGGCTAACAACCCATCACAGTAGAAAACAGCTTGTTACGAATCCTTCAAATAAGCCTCGGAATGGGACTGATTCTCTGGCACGACCACAGCATAGGAATAATGTTTTGAGAATTAAGGGTGTTTGAGAATAAGGTTCTTAGGAAAATATTTGGGGTAAGAGGGATGAAGTTACAGGAGAATGGAGAAAGTTACACAACGCAGAGCTGCACGCATTGTATTCTTCACCTGACATAATTAGAAACATTAAATCCAGACGCTTGAGATGGGCAGGGCATGTAGCACGTATGGGCGAATCCAGAAATGCATATAGAGTGTTAGTTGGGAGGCCCGGCGGGAAAAAGACCTTTGGGGAGGCCGAGACGTAGATGGGAAGATAATATTAAAATGGATTTGAGGGAGGTGGGATATGATGGTAGAGACTGGATTAATCTTGCTCAGGATAGGGATCAATGGCGGGCTTATGTGAGGACGGCAATGAACCTCCGGGTTCCTTAAAAGCCAATAAGTAAGTAAGTAATAATAATAACCAGTGTTGTGAGATGTCACTTAGTTATCCAGTGAACAAAGAACAAATATTTTCGGTAAATCACCTATAGTTCTAGACTTATGTGACAACCTGAATACCGTACTGGTTCTTTTAGCATGGTTTTTAATGTTCATGTAATATTATATGTTTCTTCACTTATTTATTATTTTCAAGAATTTTGTTGGGAATGTAGAAAATGCACCTGGTAACATTTATGACATTGCATCACTACCACAGGACTTTCCATAATAGTAATATACGTTACAAGAGCGGTATGTTGACGTTTTCATGTTCGAGGATAAGATTGAAAAAGCGAAACGTAGTTGAGCTTTTTTAATTTCCGAGAACATGAAAACAAACATACCGCTCGTGTATCGTACATTATTTTGTGCGAAGATCGTTTATTACATACCTGAAAGAGGAATTTCTAATTAGTTGCAATGAAATCTCCACCTTGGTTTCTGTTCAATGACGGCAAATTTGGAAAACAAATATATCTATCTTCAACATTGTTCCTATAAAATGTTTTCTGTGTTTACTATACTCCAGCAGGCCGTGATATACGTCTGTCTTTTTCTTCCCCCAGTCTATGATGAGTCTGGAATCTTGTTGATTTTTTCACGGCTTCCTTAATGTTACTTGCATTACAAATGCAGTAACTTTTGTGGTGTTGTAGAGTTTACTTAATTTTTGCAAATATTTAAAAACAATAATTAACAGTGCAATTTAGGTGAAATTGCAGTGGTAAGTTTCCAATTTATAATTATTACTATATTGAACGTCTCTAAAAATAATATGTTAAAAGCCTAAAGCAGTAAAATGAATATGACGCTTAAGCGGTAATAATAGGGAAATTGTTATGTGTGTTACGTTGGGAATACTGAATGTGGTATTTCACACTTACCGCGTATTGGTTGTGTGCGGAAAGCGAGCAAATACGCACGATCTCGTACAAAAAATGTTCCATTCCAAAATGCTAGAAAATACTAATTGTAACATTAAAAGTTCTATAAAATGTTAAATTTGATTCTTGAAGTGCTAAACTTTTGACTTTAAGTTGCTAGAATCTACCATAACTCATAAGCCAGGGTTCCTCATTACGGCTGGCGTTAGTCGTGTTTTATTTGCAGAGCTGCATCTGGCGGTCTTGTTTCGTAGTTCCTTATTCCGTGTCACATCGTTTGACCTTTCCGACGCCAAGTTTGGATGCTGGGTAAGGAGGCCTGCAATAAAACAAAGTGAACGAGGCGACACGACAAGTCTTGAGCCCTGTAATGTTGGCAATATGATTACCACCGTCCGTGCCAGTCCCTGCCATATTTCTCTTCCAGAGGAGAGCTAATGTCGCTTTTTGTTATAACTCCAGTACAAGGTAGCTGCAGAACCTATACATTGACCTTCACCTTTGAGTATACTGTAGGTATTTTTTCTCCGCAGTCTGACATTGATAAGTAGTGACGCACGTGTGAAATACAAGTGCACGCCGTCTCCTTTGTTAGGACCCCCGTCATCTATCAGCTGGTTTTTCTTCTCTCACTCTATTCATTTTCTAGTGTCTCACTTTACTTCCTTACTTCCTCAGTACGCCCCCTCTGTGGTTGTAGTGGTAGTGTCTCCATCCCCCAAGTCTAAGGTTCTTTTCCAGACAGCTATTCCACAGTAAAGCAGTACTGTTCACCCGAAGTAAAAATACATTTTCTCAGTGGCGGCTGATTGACTGAGGCAAGTGAGGCCGGGCCTCAGTCACTTGGCTTAACTGAAATCAAAATTTTGTGTTTCTATATAATGTATTAGTTATTTGAATGAACCATATATCGCTGTAGAAGTATTTGAAAATTTTGTGATGTAACTTATATACAGACGTGGACAAATTATTAGACTAAAACGTTTTTATTGGAAACATAATATAGTTCGTCATATCAACTATCAGTATAATTCACAGAGTCTCTATTGTTGTAAATACGATTGTTTATATCTTCTGGTATATTTTTCCAACGGTTAAGTATATTTTGTGTGGCTGTGTTGGTACTACCAGTGTTTTAGTTATATACTGCAGAACATATTTAACAGTCTGGCCTGCAAGAAGACCGGACATGAACAAAATTGAAAATCTGTAATCTGTACTGAAGAAGAAAGTGAACAAAAAGAGGCTTACAATAAAACATTGACTCATTGAAGCACTGTCTGATATCTGGCTAAATAATGCTGATATTCAAAGAAAGTGTCAAACTTTAGTTTCCAGCATCCCTGACAAAATCGACGTGTTAATAAAGATTAAGGGAATGTTCACAAAATATTAGTAACCACCAGACTCAATTTTCTGTTCATTATTTCTGTGCAAAATACATTCTTGTTCATTATTTCTGCCCAATAAATTCAGCTTTGTTGCACATACAATTCATTTAGTCTAATAATTTGTCCACGTCTGTAGCAGACCTGTTTTACAGTAAAATTTGTTCCTGAGGCCAGGATCGCTCGTGCCTTGTATGGCTTGTGATGTATAGCCTATAGACCTGTTTTGCAGTAAAATTTGTTCCTGAGGCCAGAACCGCTGGTGCCGGGTCTGGCTTCTGAATTTTCTGTATTTTCGAGGGCTTTGAGCTTGCGCTTAAAACGTTGTAGCTGAGGCACAATTCGTCTGGGCTGGTCAGGTTTCACTCCTCACATCC
Source organism: Periplaneta americana (assembly GCF_040183065.1). Lineage (NCBI taxonomy): Eukaryota > Metazoa > Arthropoda > Insecta > Blattodea > Blattidae > Periplaneta > Periplaneta americana. The sequence continues at coordinate 158,819,293 of NC_091129.1, forward strand.
ATGGGCCGGCCTCAAGAGTAGTGTGGGGTGGGAATAGCAGTGGTGACTTGTCTTCCTAAATAGGCCATAAATAACACAAATTCCAGCTCTTTGGCAGGCAGAGACCCACACTATTTTCCCCTTATGTCTTAGTTATGACTTAAGCTAGGGTGTTGTACTATTGTACTTCGTAGTACAGTAGTGAATCTGGGCCAATGTTGTTATGTATTTCGAGAAAATATAAACAGAAACAAATGCGAGAAATAATGCTGGTGTAGTTAATTCATTGTTAGAGTGTCCTTTTTCGAGGAGAAATAATATTGAAAGAAAGGAAGTTTTAAATAAAGAGAGAGACTACCGAGATACCTACGACATCGCTGACAATTTTTCTGACAGATAATCTTAAAACGCGAGTTTCTATTGCATCCTGGTATGGGCAACATAAATGGTTATGTGGTAATGTGAGGCAAAATAAACTTCTCTTGGCCTTGTTTGTTGCTGTCAAAGGAAAAAAATAAAAAGAAAAGAAAGAAAGGGGAATTTCAACACATAATATGGGATGCTTCATCACACTGAAACAATCACTGAAACTCAGAGCATAACAGCTTATTTGGTGAGTGAAATTATTATTTTTCACTAATAGTAGGCTAATAATAGACTAATAATAATAATAATAATAATAATAATAATAATAATACAGTAATAATATTAAAAATATAATAACAATAGTAATTAATATCATAAATAAATATTTCCTATCGGAGGCACTTAAACTAGTTGCATCTGGCCTCACCGAGGATTTCGATAACCGGCCGCTACTGCATTTTGTCTGGAAATCTGCAGTTGCCCAAAGAAAGAATGGACCGAATCTCGCTGGTGAAACGTCTATGGTTTATAAAAAATCATATGGTTCTATATGGTTTCTACAGCACGGTTCACACGATAACTTTCTTTGTCAGTATTTTGGAATTTCGGTGAAACCGGAAGACTGCATAAATGCTTTCTCTCTATCTCTTCTCGTTGCTTCATACTTAGATACTTAAATTTAGTATTTTTTGTGAAAAATAAGATGAGCGATTTCGTTGGTACACCTAGCACTGTTTTGGTGCGTATTTCCTGAATTAAGTTGTCAATTTGATATTTATTTAAATTAAATTAATTTTATCAAAGCATAAAAAAACTGGAACACCCGTATGAACTGAGGTCGTGTTCGGGTGCAGTTCCATTATAATACAGAAATGTAAAAATTAATGTTCACAAATAAAACTATATACTTACTTATGGCTTTTAAGGAACCCGGAGATTCATTTCCGCCCTCACATAAGCCCGCCATCGATCAAGATTAATCTAGTCTCTACAATCATATCCCACATCCCTCAAATCCCCTTTAATATTATCCTCCCATCTACATTGAAGATAGATATTTCTGTTTTGCAAATTTGCCGTCATGAACAGAAACCAAGATGGAGATTTCATTGCAACTAATTAGAAATTCCTCTTTCAGGTATGTAATAAACGATCTTCGCACAAAATAATGTACGATACACGAGCGGTATGTTTTCTTTCAATTCTCGAAAATGAATAAAGCTCAACTACGTTTCGCTTTTTCAATCTTTTCCTCGAACATGAAAACTTCAACATACCGCTCTTGTAACGCATATTACTATTATGTATTAGCACGCAATCAGATCTTCTGACGATCTTTGATGGCTTTGATGACGTTTATTACTATTATCACGTCACAATGAAGAAAGAGGAAATCCCTCTGAGTGCTTGAGCTGTGAAGCCTGATTTTCACACGTTCCACATGCAGTAGTTGGGAGTTCTGTCGTTTGTCAGCACTGCCTTGGACGACAGTTTTCAGTCCGGAACGTAAGGTGGAAGCTGTACTAAATCACAAGAGCTTTAAGGAAATTACAACAATTTATATAACAGAAGAGAACGTCACGATAAGTTATTGTCCCTATTTCCTGTGTGATTTAAACGCAGATTGAAAGAAAAACATTTCGTGAATTTGTAACTTGCAAAGCAAGGCTCTCAGGCATGATTTTCAAGTACTCCAACTATCTTTCCAGAGTATTTGTTGAATTTAATTGTATGTACAGTATTTAACGACCCTTACAAAATGCAGACGATATCAAATGACAATGCTATCACTTTATAATAGTGCTGCTTATGATTAGGTTTTCTCCGGAGCAGTTGTTTGCGCGCTTTCAATCGGAGATCTCCGGATTACCTCCGATTGATGCCGCGCAGGTTGTATATGTGCTGTGGCGCAGACATAAACTTTCCGCTGAGCATTCCTTTAATCGGATCAGGTAGTGATTCGAGTCCGCTGACGTCCGCGTATCTTTTAAAATAAGTTCTAATTTGTTGTTGTTTAATCTCTCTTTTATGTTAATCTCTCTCTTTTCTTCGGCTCTTTTTTTTTCTTGTTTTGCTTGAAGTGCTACGTCAGCTGACAGATTTTTTTCTAGTTTTTAAATTCATAGTATATGTGGAAAAGCGTATTAGTTTTATGTCATTGATAAAATTAATAACATTCAATCTAACTGCAAAACTAACGCAGAAAGTAAAGCTTTTCAGTAGCTAATGTAAACATGTATACTGTAGTTGTCCTAGAAACTCTCGTTTAATCGCAAACAGTGTTTGTCAATTATTATTCTAATCGGTTTAGTTTAACGTAAAATATATTAAGGGAGCTTCAGAATGGAACAAAATAAACGTGGGCTATCAATGGGTTAAAGTTTACTGTCCAACATAATTTATTCATATTCTTCACCGGACAGGATTGTGATTATTGTGTTAAAGGGTGTCAGTATTTGAACTGCCTCTTCTAAAACGCGCCACTCTTTCTCTGTAATAAAAATATAAGCGGATATTAACTAAAGGATAATTGTAATTGTACAGAGTGATTTATATAGAACTGACACATTTCTTTCATTAATTGTTTCAAAACGAATTGTGCTAGCGACAACTTATTATACCTAAAATGTAGAGGAAATTTGGGAGATTATTTACCTCTATAGCAAATGTTGTCCGGCGTTGTCAAATCCGGAGATCTCGGTGGCCACAGGTTCCTGGAAATTATTCGGTCGTCACATAACCGGATAAATGGAACCATGCTTCATCTCTGAACCATGTGATGGACAATATGGCAGGATTTTGCACAATGAACGTCTGAAACCAACGACAATAATTCAATATTTTATCCTTATCTGGTTCCTGTAGCTGATGAACAACCGTAACCCTATATGGCTTTAGGCTCTCTGACACATTGAGTAGGTGTACCCTGTCTCTTGCGACAAACGTCTTAATGATTTTTTGGGTGACTGCTCCAGTCGTGCTCTTACGTCAACAACAACCGTGGGAAGCCTAGATGAACGATGCTTGCCCTTTTCACTCACCAGAGATCCAGTTCTTTCCAATTTGTTTACCAGTCCCAGTATTGTGTTTCTTTTCGGAGGATTGCGAACACCAAATTCTCTCTGGTATGCCCTTTGAGTAGCTGTAATTGAATTCGTAATCCAGTATTGCTTCATAAGGAAGAGTCGTTGATTTAATGTGTACTGCATTTTCACGTTGACACAAAATGTCGAAAACAGCTGCCAAAAATAGGAGTAAAACATAAACATCTGCGCGTCTAGTGACAAAGAATGGAAACTCTAGAACATTCTGCTGTTGGTTTCAGACGTTCATTGTGCAAAATCCTGCCATATTGTCCATCAAATGGTTCACAGATGAAGCATGGTTCCATTTATCCGGTTATGTGACGACCGAATAATTTCCAGGACTCTGTGGCCACCGAGATCTCCGGATTTGACAACGCCGGACAACATTTGCTATAGAGGTAAATAATCTCCCAAAATTCCTCTACATTTTAGGTATAATAAGTTGTCGCTAGCACAATTCATTTTGAAAAAATTAATGAAAGAAATGTGTCAGTTCTATATAAATCACTCTGTATTATTGCCACATGTTTCTTTAGTTTCATTCAGAAACTCAATATTTTAATCCAAACTGTAAAATATAACTCAAGTTGTCTAAACAGTAAAATATAACTCAAGTCGTCTTTTAATATTTCATATGTTTTTTATTGCTTCGAAAGTTACGTTTTACAGAAATTTCAATTATTTTTCCTGTACTGTGGGCCTTTGGGAACAATAGCACTAAAACAATTTGAAAATAAATCGTAACAAATGTTTTGCGTAATTGTTTTCATCAAGTTCGCGACTGTGCTATCGATTCAAATGGTCTAACAAATTCGAAGTTCCACCACCCGTAGAGTAAATTCGCCCAAAAAGTTTACAGCGTGCGACTTTATTATTACCTTCAACTAAATTAAAGAATTTTCATGCGACGGATATCCGATTTGGTGCCATTTTATTCCACTCACAACTACCGTCAGTCCGTACACGCCGGTCGTTCCTGAGCTAACTGTCGCTTCGCTCCGAACCCCCGCATCCCTCCGTATGTCCCCTGTTCCACCTACGATAGTGCCGGAGATCACAGGTGGAGAGCTTTATTCGTAATCTCCGATTCCTCCGCGGTAGTAGTCACTCCGATGAGCAGCACTGCTTTATAATGACTACAATGATGAAGATGCATCTTTCATAGGCCTAAGTGGGTGTTATAAACTGTAAGTCCAGGATCCTCAATGTATATGGCTGCTATAGTACGCCATCTGGCGACAGATCGAGCATCAGCCTGTGAAATGCACCTACAACGGCAGAAGCAAAAATGGATTATGAAACTTACCTTACAGGAGATGTTGAAGCTACTGTACAGTATAAACGAGCTTGATATCGCCGGAATGTGTTGTTATTCACTTGTCTAAATTCATCAACTGAAATTCTTCTTATCTCATGCTCAGTATTAGCCTGGGGTTCCTCTAATGTGTGAGTATTCGTGGAAATACTTTGTGTTTTAAACTACTCCACAATTAAAGAAATTAAGGAATAGGGAAGGAAAAGGTAATAAAAAGAAATAAAGAAATAAAAAATGTAGAAACAAAGAAAGAATGAAAAAAATTATGGCAGAATAAAGAGAGATCAGGAAATGTGGAAAGAAATCAAAATAAAAAGAGAGAAAAAAAGAAATAGAGCGATCAAGAAATGGAGATAGAAAGAAGACACCAAATAAGAATACAGTAAGTAAAGACAACAAGAAGGAAAACATGAAAAAAGAAAAGAATCGTACAGAAATCAGTAAATGTAGAAAGAAAGCAAGAATAAAGAAAAGAAGAAATAGAGCAATCAGGAAATGGATAAAGAAAGGAAGTGCCATGTAAGAAGAGAATAAATAGAAAAATGAAGAAATAGAGCAATCAAGAAATGGATCAAAGAAGGAAATACCATGTAAGAAGAGAATAAATAGAGAAAAGAAGAAATAGAGCAATCAAGAAATAGATCAAAAAAGGAAGTACCATGTGAGAAGAGAATAAATAGAAGAATGAAGAAATAGAGCAGTCAAGAAATGGATCAAAAAAGGAAGTACCATGTAAGAAGAGAATAAATAGAGAAATGAAGAAATAGAGCAATCAAGAAATGGATCAAAAAAGGAAGTACCATGTAAGAAGAGAATAAATAGAGAAATGAAGAAATGGAGAACGTTATTAATTTGTTTTTTTTCGCTGTATGTATACATATTTAACATCAGGCCTTATTATCCATTCCTCGTCACCGCACCTCTTTCTATTCATCCTCTTTCACAGTGTCAGTTTGTCGCCTATGGAACTGCTTACCTCGTCATGTCAGGGATTGCCGAACGGTTAATCAATTTAAATTAAGAATTAAGAATTACATACTTTTACATGGAATTTATTTGTGAGTGTTAGCCGATTTCTATATAAATTGTCATTTAGGCCTATCATAAAGGATATGAATTGTAAATAACTTAATAATGTATCATGTTCAGTTAATATTTCATTATAGCCCATGTAAGTTTGTTAATGTGCATGAAAATTATTTTTATATTTAAGTATGACTTTACTATTTTTGTCATTGTTTCAATATGTATATTACTTCTGGTAGTGTGGAAGGGAAGGCCACATGGCCTTAACTCTACCAGAATAAATAAAATTAAATAAATAAATAAATAAATAAATAAAATTTCTAGTGACGTACAAGAGAATGCCGGATGGTCTTAATACCACCAGAATAAATAAATGCATTATTATTATTATTATTATTATTATTATTATTATTATTATTATTATTATTATTATTATTATTATTATTATTAACCCTATCTTAGAATTCCCGTGAAAGGTTTTCGTGGTCAAAGAATTTTCTTCACTAAATTATTTAAATCCCTTTCTCCAATAGCCAGATGTATTAAAAGTGCCAATTTGCAAGATCTGATTTGATTTTACTTATGCATGATATTCCTTACATGTTATTTAATATCTTTTATTATTTGTTAGATATTGCCATTTATTTTGTTGCATTTGGTGAATGGTTAATGTTGACCATTATATTGATTGTATTTGATCTCACTGCCATTTTCTGTCATTCATTCTCATAATCATTTGTTCTGTTTTGTTTTGTTTTTTATTTTGTGCTAAACTGTAATTGGTCTTGTGCTGTTGTTTTGCACATTAATATTCGAAATAAATAAATAAATAAAATTAATAAGAAAAGAAGTTGAAATGATAAAACAGTGCTAAAAGCAGGGTTTGTTCCCCACTATGAAATATATTTAGATACAAAATATTATTACTTTATCTAAAAGAAATTGTAAGTAATGTGAGAAACATATTTGGAGAACGTAAGTTACGGGAAATTAGGGACATCCTTACCGAAGACGGGAAGATTTGTCCATATTTAAACGGCCAAATCATTTGACACAATCTCACGTTTTAGGTCATTACTATAAAAGTATTATTGATACGTAAACATTTTTTTAATTCCGAGAAGAAAATATATTTTTGCTTCTGAAGGCGTGTATGCCCGCTTCAATTGAAGCGGAGAACACTTCGTCCTATAAAATATCTTCTATGTTTTCTTTGTCTTCAATAAAACCATAGTGTTAAATACAATTTTGTTCGCTTAATAAAAATAGCGTCTTTAATCACTGTATGTATGGTGTTACAGGTTTGGTATTATTTCTTTAAACAAACGAAGAAAGAATTTAGTCGTGTTTCTTTGATGGACTTAGTGGACACAACTGAACTTGACTGTAGTTGTCGGGAACTGTATAGGACTGCGATCACACACACAGCATGAAATAGTACACTGGTATCTGCCTTCAGCCTCTTTTCTGCGAAAAGTCGCATTCATTACTTTTGGAATTTACCTCGTAATTAATACGCTTCCCAAAGACAAATGAATAGTCTAAAGAAATTCTTCTATAAATGGCAAAAGCAGTTGTTCGAGTATATTTGCATAAACAAAGAACAAGATATTAAATTATGAATGAGAGTATATAAAGGGATGTAAATGTTGCTAAATTGAATATTTCCTTTCTCTACATGGGTAATTAAAATAATGCACGTACAATTCAATTATGTCTCATATTAAAGGGAAAAGAGATGAAGATGTCATTCAGGTAGAGAGCGAATTATTCATGTAGCTGGAGGTACCCTTGTCTTCCTTTGTAAACCAGCCGTGACAATACAACGAAATACCCAAGCCCGACATCCTTGATGTATACATTGTTCCACCGTCATGGCAAAGAAGAATCCATTACGTAATTAATGCTTGGTAAAACCTTCTACTCCAAGTCCGAGTTCCATTCCGTCCAGCTTCAATTTAACAAATGCTAGCTAGACTCATACCTCACTGGCTGCGAATTATGAGTGAACTTGGTCCTTGAAGAATTCCCCTCTACCCTCAGAATTTGTTTTCAAAACTTCAGTTAACGTCTTCATTATAGAACTTATACAACTGTTTTATTAACTTTTATGGACGGAAAATTATAGAAATTTATCAGATCGAAAAATTAGATAGATGTAATTTTATCCACATCAGGGTGGACATTGGAAGTGTTCGAAATAATAATAATAATAATAATAATAATAATAATAATAATAATAATAATAATAATAATAATAATAATAATAATAATAATAATAATAATAATAATAATTTATTTTAGCTGGCAGAGTTAAGGCCGTAAGGCCTTCTCTTCCACTCAACCAGCAAAAAGTATACATAAATATGTATCATCTTACAAAGAATTCAACAATTTGATTTAGATAAGAGCTACATGTATACAAGAGTTATTTACGAATTAAACAACAAAATACTATGACCTATTAATTAAACACTGAAATACAAACTATGTAGCAGAATTAAGCTAAAATACATAGAATGTTAATACGTATATATAGGCCGAAACAGGCCGATTTGCACAAGTAATCGAATGTTTCCGAAAACATAAATTGTTCAGAATCTGTTACATATGAACTTTATATAGAAATTATATAACAGAGTTCAAGCTGAAGATACATACTTACTGGCTTTTAAGGAACCCGGAGGTTCATTGCCGCCCTCACATAAGCCCGCCATCGGTCCCTATCCTGAGCAAGATTAATCCAGTCTCTATCATCGTATCCCACCTCCCTAAAATCTATTTTAATATTATCTTCCCATCTACGTCTCGGCCTCCCCAAAGGTCTTTTTGCCTCCGGCCTTCCAACTAACACTCTATATGAATTTGTGGATTCGCCCATACGTGCTACATGCCCTGCCCATCTCACACGTCTGGATCTAATATTCCTAATTATGTCAGGAGAAAAATACAATGCGTGCAGTTCTGTGTTGTGTAACTTTCTTCATTCTCCTGTAACTTCATCCCTCTTAGCCCCAAATATTTTCCTAAGCACCTTATTCTCAAACACCCTTAACCTATGTTCCTCTCTCAAAGTGAGTGTCCAAGTTTCACAACCATAAAGAACAACCGGTAATATAACTTACTTACTTACTTACTTACAAATGGCTTTTAAGGAACCCGAAGGTTCATTGCCGCCCTTACATAAGCCCGCCAGCGGTCCCTATCCTGTGCAAGATTAATCCAGTCTCTATCATCATACCCCACCTCCCTCAGATCCATTTTAATATTATCCTCCCATCTACGTCTCGGCCTCCCTAAAGGTCTTTTTCCCTCCGGTCTCCCAACTAACACTCTATATGCATTTCTGGATTCGCCCATACGTGCTACATGCCCTGCCCATCTCAAACGTCTGGATTTAATGTTCCTAATTATGTCAGGTGAAGAATACAATGCGTGCAGTTCTGTGTTGTGTAACTTTCTCCATTCTCCTGTAACTTCATCCCGCTTAGCCCCAAATATTTTCCTTAGCACCTTATTCTCAAACACCCTGAACCTATGTTCCTCTCTCAGAGTGAGAGTCCAAGTTTCACAACCATACAGAAGAACCGGTAATATAACTATTTTATAAATTCTAACTTTCAGATTTTTCGACAGCAGACTGGATGATAAGAGCTTCTCAACCGAATAATAACACGCATTTCCCATATTTATTCTGCGTTTAATTTCCTCCCGAGTGTCATTTATATTTGTTACTGTTGCTCCAAGATATTTGAATTTTTCCACCTCTTCGAAGGATAAATCTCCAATTTTTATATTTCCATTTCGTACAATATTCTGTAATATAACTGTTTTATAAATTCTAACTTTCAGATTTTTTGACAGCAGAGTGGATGATAAAAGTTTCTCAAACGAATAATACCAGGCATTTCCCATATTTATTCTGTGTTTAATTTCCTCCCGAGTGTCATTTATATTTGTTACTGTTGCTCCCAGGTATTTGAATTTTTCCACCTCTTCAAAGGATAAATCTCCAATTTTTATATATCCATTTCGTACAATATTCTCGTCTCGAGACATAATCATATACTACGTGAAGATATTTGATTTAAATTATTTCATCTCACTTTGTTTGACATATACTCTAGTAGGCTCGACTAAAAGGAACGAACAATCATACATGATCTTTCACTTCTATAGATCTGAACGCATCTCGCCTCAAAGAACGAAGAACCATTCATTCTTTCAACTTACTCTTCAATATCTTCCATAACTCTGACCCTAGGTATTTAGCTTCTCGTCTTCAACATTTGTCCTCATATCACGCTAAGATACTCGTTCACAAGACGATAACTCTCCATTCTGAAACATAGAACATCCTTCTACTCTTAATCTTTAACCGTTTCTACAACCCATTTCCGGAACTCTTTACCACAATATGTCAGAAACTTTCGTACATTATCAAGTTTTAGAAACAAAATGCACTTTTTCAATTAGAAGCCCTTACCTTTGCCACAGTTTCTTTAAATAATACAGGGTAATTCACGAGGATTTACCGTCACTAACGGTAAGCAGAGTTGTAAAAGTAGGACTGTAAAGGCTGGTTCACAATAAACCGGAAACGAGAATCGGAACGAAAACGAAAACTGTAAAATTGTTAAAATGTATACATTCAAATGTGAGCATTCACAATTAACGAAAAGCTTGCCGGAGCCCGGGATCGGGAACGGAGAGTTGGCCAAATTTCAACTTTGGCCTTCACGTTTCCGATCACAGCCCACTAGATTCATTCTATTGCCATCTAAAAGCTATTTTGTCGTCGTATATTTTGTAGCAAGAAGACTGTGACATAACCTATGCATTATTTTGTTCTGTGCTGTGCATCATGGAGAAATTTTTATTTGATGAGATTCTAACATTGAGTGTTGAAGAAAATCCTAATGTTTACGATAAGCGGCGCGCCTCGTATAAAGATGAGAAAATGAAGGAAAATACGTGGCTTTCAATAGCTGCGTCTTTGAACACCGATCGAAAGTGAATCATATTTTATTAATGTATTGGTTGTCTTACACACTACATATTCATGCTTCAATTCAATAACTACTGTTGTATTAATTTTTGTTCCATTACAAATGTTTCTTCTCTAATTATTTTACATTATGGTAGACTTAAAATAGGTTGTGATAATAAAGATGCATTGGCATATTTATAGTACTGTACCTAATGAAATGTTTCAGTTGAAATTTCGAAGTTGGTTAACCTGTGTTTATGTTGGCTGCCTTGTACTCATGAGAGAACGCCATTGATCAATTATACACAAATAACACCAGAATGCGTAATATCGACTTTACATATCGTTATTGACATACATATCGATATGCATAGTCGTCTACGTTCTCGGTTTATTGTGAATCAAAAATTTTCACATCACGTCCTCTGCTTCTCGTTTTCATTCTGGCTCTCGTTCCCGGTTTATTGTGAACCAGCCTTAACAAGGAAATAAAGCGTTTCCGGACGAATGTTAATAGAATATTTCATCCCCTAAAGTTTTGACATACATTTCAGTTACACCCTGTATAGATCTGTATTTTAATTTCCTGTATTGTACTTCACCTGACATAATTAGGAACATTAAATCCAGACGTTTGCGATAGGCAGGGCATGTAGCACGTATGGGCGAATCCAGAAATGCATGTAGAGTGTTAGTTGGGAGACCGGAGGGAAAAAGATCTTTGGGGAGGCCGAGACGTAGATGGGAGGATAATATTAAAATGGATTTGAGGGAGGTGGGATATGATGATAGAGAGTGGATTAATCAGTGAAACATACAGCAGAGTCCGTATAGGTCAGTTTCTATCTGATGCTTTTCCAATTCACTGCGGGTTAAAGCAGGGAGATGCACTATCACCTTTACTTTTTAACTTCGCTCTAGAGTATGCCATTAGGAAAGTTCAGGATAACAGGCAGGGTTTGAAATTGAACGGGTTACATCAACTTCTTGTCTATGCGGATGACGTGAATATGTTAGGAGAAAATGCACAAACGATTATGGAAAACACGGAAATTTTACTTGAAGCAAGTAAAGCGACCGGTTTGGAAGTAAATCCCGAAAAGACAAAGTATATGATTATGTCTCGTGACCAGAATATTGTACGAAATGGAAATATAAAAATTGGAGATTTACCCTTCCAAGGGTTGGAAAAATTCAATATCTTGGAGCAACAGTAACAAATATAAATGACACTCGGGAGGAATTTAAACGCAGAATAAATATGGGAAATGTGTGTTATTATTCGGTTGAGAAGCTTTTATCATCTAGTCTGCTGTCAAAAAATCTGAAAGTTAGAATTTATAAAACAGTTATATTACCGGTTCTTCTGTATGGTTGTGAAACTTGGACTCTCACTTTGAGAGAGGAACATAGGTTAAGGGTGTTTGAGAATAAGGTTCTTAGGAAAATATTTGGGGCTAAGAGGGATGAAGTTACAGGAGAATGGAGAAAGTTACACAACGCAGAACTGCACGCATTGTATTCTTCACCTGACATAATTGGGAACATTAAATCCAGACGTTTGCGATAGGTAGGGCATGTAGCACGTATGGGCGAATCCAGAAATGCATGTAGAGTGTTAGTTGGGAGACCGGAGGGAAAAAGAACTTTGGGGAGGCCGAGACGTAGATGGGAGGATATTAAAATGGATTTGAGGGAGGTGGGATATGATGATAGAGAGTGGATTAATCTTGCACACGATAAGGACCGATGGCGGACTTATGTGAGGGCGGCAATGAAGGTTCCTTAAAAGCCATTTGTAAGTAAGTAAGTATGTATTGTAATATTATTTTTATTTTGTATGGCATCTGAATTCTGTTGTTATTTTTTTTTTATCTACACGGTTTATAGTTTATGAATGAGAATGCTAGCCACTTTGATTTTCTAGACATGTGCTTCATATTCCTTCTGCAGACTATTTCTGAATAATTTGGCCCCTAGTAGCAACACCATGTAATTGTATAAATATATTAATATTAGTGGCTTGTACAGCAAATGCTGCAAACTAAGTTCATTAGACGTTCAAATAAACATTTTTTCAGATTTATTTTCAATGAAGAATGCCAGACATTCTGAAAGTTATTTGCTTCCATAATAATGAAAGATAATATCTCTCGAGCCAATACTGAAGAGAACCACGCATATAAATATCTACACCACACCGCCATTAAATATATGAAAAAGACTCAACCCCACTTGATTAATAACTATAAAAATATTTGATTTTTAATAATATTATTATCTTACGTAAGTTTTATAGCTTTCAGTAACATATACTATAAAGCCGCCACTCAGTAAAATATAGAAATCAAAATCTAATTTAAGTTATTCTCTACATCTACTTATATAACCCCAAAATGTTTCACTTTCATATCAATATAGCATTAATATATATAATTAATGAAAAATAGTCACATCATTGCATTAACTACAATAATATTTCATTTCTAATGGTAATAATGTCATCAAACCACCTCAAGTTTTGTAGTTTTTAATATCCAATACACAGCTGCACCCAGAAAATTACACACCACAGAATCGAACCTGTAAATTATTTTTAGTAAGTTAAGTTTTTAATAACCAATTTAATTTGAGTTCTAAATATGTCAGCATTCTTGCAGATCATGGCCTTCGTGTAATATTGTTTACTGTAGTGTGTGTTTTGTTTTATTCCGAAATGCAATTAGCTAGTTCTCAAAACTGACGAGAGATGGATTTTGGAAAATAGGAAAATTATGTTGAAAAATTGACATTTCACTGAAAACTACTATTCTTCTGAAAAACATTGAGTTCCAAGCTTCAAAATGAGGGGTCATTTATTAAAATCCGTTCAGCCGTTTTCCCGTAATTTCCATTACCAGTTCAAATTATATATATATATATATAGATTAGTAGATGCTCGTGTCATTCTGACTCCAAGTCAAGGCAATCTGACTCTGTAGTCTTTTAATGTTGATCGAAATATCTAAATATAATGAGATGAGTGTAAATCTCACTACGTGTAAAATGCATAGGTTGGTCATTAATATGAATCATTATTATTGATTTTACAAGAATATGTGAAATTCTGAATCACTGGTTGCGTTCAACATTGTTTGGATTTTAGCATGTCATGAATACAGTACATGCATGGACAGGTGATTTGCATTCATTAGCGAATGAATACAGAACAGGGAAATGCAATGCCTGAAGCTGTAACTGTATTACATATTCAAAAGAAACTCCCATCGGAACGTTAAGAAGCACTAATGACCTTCCGATTGCATAGGGTGAACACGAAATATAAATATCTTTATATCTATAAAAAAAAGTGAAATTTGTTTTCTATTCTAACCAGACTGTAACGACCTGGGCAATTTGTGGGGAGAGAAATACATTCTCGATCACGCAAGCCGAAACCGCAGCTTGTGGGAACGCAATTCGAATTGCATTATAATCAATAGCCATATTGGTATTAAGACCAAGAAGAAACGTGGTCAGTAAAGCAAAAAACAAGCTGGTGACGTGATATGACGCATATTTTCCTATTACACGTTTTAAGAGTTTCATGACATTTCAATTTATTATCGTGTTAATGATATTTCGAGGAATATCACTTTTGTTGACGTCGTACAAAATTTTATCGAATATCTTTTTGAGAAGATTAACTCCATATGTAGATGAAATTATTGGGGATCATCAGTGTGGTTTTTGGCGTAATAGATCGACTACTGATCAGATTTTTTATATTCGACAGATATTTACTTACTTACTTACTTCCAAATGGCTTTTAAGGAACCCGAAGGTTCATTGCCGCCCTCACATAAGCCCGCCAGCGGTCCCTATCCTGTGCAAGATTAATCCAGTCTCTATCATCATACCCAACCTCCCTCAAATCCATTTTAATATTATCCTCCCATCTACGTCTCGGCCTCCCTAAAGGTCTTTTTCCCTCCGGTCTCCCAACTAACACTCTATATGCATTTCTGGATTCGCCCATACGTGCTACATGCCCTGCCCATCTCAAACGTCTGGATTTAATGTTCCTAATTATGTCAGGTGAAGAATACAATGCGTGCAGTTCTGTGTTGTGTAACTTTCTCCATTCTCCTGTAACTTCATCCCGCTTAGCCCCAAATATTTTCCTAAGCACCTTATTCTCAAACATCCTGAACCTATGTTCCTCTCTCAGAGTGAGAGTCCAAGTTTCACAACCATACAGAAGAACCGGTAATATAACTGTTTTATAAATTCTAACTTTCAGATTTTTGGACAGCAGACTGGATGATAAGAGCTTCTCAACCGAATAATAACACGCATTTCCCATATTTATTCTGCGTTTAATTTCCTCCCGAGTGTCATTTATATTTGTTACTGTTGCTCCAAGATATTTGAATTTTTCCACCTCTTCGAAGGATAAATCTCCAATTTTTATATTTCCATTTCGTACAATATTCTGGTCACGAGACATAATCATATACTTTGTCTTTTCGGGATTTACTTCCAAACCGATCGCTCTACTTGCTTCAAGTAAAATTTCCGTGTTTTCCCTAATCGTTTGTGTATTTTCTCCTAACATATTCACGTCATCCGCATAGACAAGAAGCTGATGTAACCCGTTCAATTCCAAACCCTGCCTGTTATCCTGAACTTTCCTAATGGCATATTCAAGCGCGAAGTTAAAAAGTAAAGGTGATAGTGCATCTCCCTGCTTTAGCCCGCAGTGAATTGGAAAAGCATCAGATAGAAACTGACATATACGGACTCTGCTGTATGTTTCACTGAGACACGGAGAAAAAATGGGAATATATGGGTACAGTACATCAGTTATTCATAGATTTCAAAAAGGCGTGTGCCTCGGTTAAGGGAGAAGTTTTATATAATATTCTTATTGAATTTGGTATTCCCAAGAAACTAGTTCGATTAATTAAAATGTGTCTTAGTGAAACTTACAGCAGAGTCCGTATAGGCCAGTTTCTGTCGGATGCTTTTCCAATTCACTGCGGGCTAAAGCAGGGAGATGCACTATCACCTTTACTTTTTAACTTCGCTCTAGAATATGCCATTAGGAAAGTTCAGGATAACACAGAGGGTTTGGAATTGAACGGGTTACATCAGCTTCTTGTCTATGCGAATGACGTGAATATGTTAGGAGAAAATCAACAAACGATTAGGGAAACCGCGGAAATTCTACTTGAAAAAAGTGAAGCGATAGGGTTGGAAGTAAATCTCGAAAAGACAAAGTATATGATTATGTTTCGTGACCAGAAAATTGTACGAAATGGAAATATAAAAAATGAAAATTTTTTCTTTGAAGAAGTGAAAAAATTCAAATATCTTGAAGCAACAGTAATAAATATAAAAGACTCTCGGGAGGAAATTAAACGCACAAAAAATATGGGAAATGCCTGCTATTATTCGGTTGAGAAGTTTTCGCTATCCAGTCTCCTGTCAAAAAATCTGAAAGTTAGCACTTATAAAACAGTTATATTACCGGTTGTTCTGTATGATTGTGAAACTTGGACTCTCACTTTGAGAGAGGAACAGAGGTTAAGGATGTTTGAGAATAAGGTGCTTCGGAAAATATTTGGGGCTAAGAGGGATGAAGTTACATGAGAATGGAGAAAGTTACACAACACAGAACTTCATGCATTGTATTCATCACCTGACATAATTAGAAACATTAAATCCAGACGTTTGAGATGGGCAGGGCTTGTAGCACGTATGGGCGAGTCCAGAAATGCATATAGAGTGTTAGTTGGGAGGCCGGAGGGGAAAAAGACCTTTGGAGAGTCCGAGACGTAGATGGGAAGATATTATTAAAATGAGGGAGGTAGAATATAATGGTAGAGACTGGATTAATCTTGCTCAGGATAGGGACCAATGGCGGGCTTATGTGAGGGCGGCAATGAACCTCCGGTTTCCTTAAAAGCCAGTGAGTAAGTTAATGATATTTCTGTTTATATTTCACTCGAGTTTAATAAATCGTACAGTAACCGGTTTCTGGAACGTCAGATATCTATTCGATTGCAGTAATTATTTGTTCGATGTTTCTGAAACGTCGAACAGCGGTTAGGGATTATATAAACCTTATATCTCAAGCTAAATGACTTCATATATTATTTTCTTGAAATTTCATATTTCATAAGACGACTGTGAAGCTCATAAGAGACCAAGAGCATTATAATGTTACAAGGATATCCAAGGGAATGCTAATACATACTTCAGTTAAAGAATAAAATCACATTTTTCACGTTAATACATATAATTTGTCTCAGACAGAACTACTCTTCTGCGTTTCTGATCCACTGTCAAGTTTCTGAAAACCCAATGTGCAACCATCTTGTGTATGTCCAGATGTTTCGTGATTGATGGCTTGCACACGTTCTTTCGAGATTGCTCAGACATATTGCAATTGTTTACTCTGATACTCAAGGATCCGCTAGGATCATGTCGTGCACTTTCGTGGTGTTCTCTCATGACTATGGATTTGAATTTCTCGAACATCCTCCGTATTCGACTGACTTGGCACCTTCAGATAATCATCTATTTCCTGCCCTGAAGATACGCATTTCGCCAATGACGAATGCGGTATCTGTAGACTATTGTTGGAACCGCTGGGAAGAGTGTGTTCAAATGCAGAGAGACTATGTTGAATACATAAAATTTCAGTCGAATATCACGTCCACTTCCCTGTCAGGTCCGAAACTTTCCAGCGAACCCTCGTACTATCAAGTTTTAAGCCAAGGTATTTTACTGTTTTTTTGTTTTAGTAGATTCATAACTAGTCTCCAATTTTCACTTCATGTGGCAGTAACGTCATAGAAGAGGTTAAGTTGTGTTGCTACTGTGTCACAAGTACCTCTGTTAAGATTGCAATGTCGTCAGAAAATTGGGCAGTAGTCAATTCATTTTGTGAAAACAAAATCATCTGTGTAAATAATATGTAGAAGGAAACCCAAAACACTTCCTTGCGGTACACCGGAGTAGATAGCATTGTCTTATGACTGGTCGGTTTTATATCTACAGAAAACATACGATAACTTAGTTTATTTATTCTTGATGAGGGATTATGTTGTGGAAATCTCTGTCCTAACACAATTTCTTTACATCACATTTGAAACCAAAGAGATTTGAGCTGCGGTCTACAGTGTAGAAATCCGACACTCCGCCGTTGCGCTAGCTGTGCTCATTGCGGTAATTACCATATGTTAAAATACAAATCCAGCTTTTAATAGTTGCTAGCCCCGAATATTTTGCTCCGGCCTCCCATTAGCATCACATAACATTTCGTAGCTGAGTGACAGAGAGAGCAAAAGACAAAACTTTTCATTACGTTTGTTAAAACTGGAGGCTCACAGGTTTGCAGAAACTTTGATGCAGACAGTAAATGTCACGGACTTTGTACTTGAAGTAGTCGCCATCCAGAAAAAGAGAGAGAAATGAATACCTGCCATAAACGAGAGAGTAACGTGTCATATTCGACAAGTTTCGTCAATTCAAACTTTGACTATTCGTCCACTAACCCAGAGTAAATTCCCTTCAGAATCGCCAAACTGTCAGTCGTCGGATGAATTTTAAAGCTAATAACAGCAATAATTCAGAAACTGCCACTTCAGTACTCCACATTGTCCTCCCAGTTTCTTATTTCTTTCTTAACTTTTTCATATACTCTTTTCCTTTTCAAAATTTCTATTCCTCTTCTTTGTTCAACTTCTTTGTTCTTCTCCCATTTATTCAACTTCTCTTCCTCTCATATATTCAACTTCTCTTCCTCTCCTTAGTTCAACTTCTCTTCCTCTCATTTATTCAACTTCTCTTCCTCTCCTTTGTTCAACTTGTCTTCTCCCATTTATTCAACTTCTCTTCCTCTCATATATTCAACTTCTCATACCCTCATTTATTCAACTTCTCTTCCCCTTCTTTGTTCAACTTCTCTTCTCCCATTTATTCAACTTCTTTTTCTCTCATATATTCAACTTATCTTCCTCTCATATATTCAACTTCTCTTCCTCTCATATATTCAACTTCTCTTCCTCTCATTTATTCAACTTCTCTTCCTCTCATTTATTCAACTTCTCTTCCTCCCATTTATTCAACTTCTCTTCCTCTCATTTATTCAACTTCTCTTCCTCTCATTTATTCAACTTCTCTTCCTCTCATTTATTCAACTTCTCTTCCTCTCATTTATTCAACTTCTCTTCCTCTCATTTATTCAACTTCTCTTCCTCTCATATATTCAACTTCTCTTCCTCTCATTCAACTTCTCTTCCTCTCATTTATTCAACTTCTCTTCTTCTCATTTATTCAACTTCTCTTCCTCCCATTTATTCAACTTCTCTTCCTCTCATTTATTCAACTTCTCTTCCTCTCATATATTCAACTTCTCTTCCTCTCATTTATTCAACTTCTCTTCCTCTCATTTATTCAACTTCTCTTCCTCTCATTTATTCAACTTCTCTTCCTCTCATTTATTCAACTTCTCTTCCTCTTCCCTGTTCAACTTCTTTTCATCTCCTTTGATGAACTTCTCTTCACCTCCTTTGTTCAACTTCTCTTCCTATCCTAATATCCAACATCTCCTCATCTCCTTCGTTCAACTTCTCTTCTTCTCCTTTATTCAACTTCTCTTCCTCTCCTTCCTTCAACTTCTCTTCCTTATCCCTGTTCAACTTCTTTTCATCTCCTTTGATGAACTTCTCTTCACCTCCTTTGTTCAACTTCTCTTCCTATCCTATATTCAACATCTCCTCATCTCCTTTGTTCAACTTCTCTTCTTCTCTTTCATTCAACTTCTCTTCTCTTCCTTCCATTTATTCAACTTCTCTTCCTTACCATTGTCAACTTCTCTTCTATCCTATATTCAACGTCTCTTCATCTCCTTTGTTCATCTTCTTTTCCTGTCCTCTGTTCAACTTCTGTTCCTCGTTTTCGTTGAACTTCTCTTCTATTCCTTTATCCAACTTCTCCCTGCCCCTTTCATCTACTTCCTCGAGTGCTACAACGTCGTCTTTCTGATTTATTTCCCTCTCTACTCTTATGGCTCCTCCTTTTTTAATTCAACTTTTCTAACTTTTTAATTATCAATTTATATTATTTATTCATTTACTCTTGTCATTTTCTCGACTTCTGCCATATTTTTTCCAAAAATGTTTTCTTTCTCCTTTGTTTCTGTCGCCTATTTTGTTTTTTCCTTTCTAATTATTCTTCCTTTTATTTTTTCTTGCTCACCTTATCCTGCTTTCTATTTTTTGGCAACGGTAAAAACGTTGTAGGACACTTTAAAACAGCCAACAAGTGCTTACAGTGTTTTAAAGTGTCCTACAATGTTTTTATATTCCTCTGATTACTTATAGTTTTATATTACTTCTAAATAATTTTAAATCTTTTAAATTGTACTATATGGACTGCAATGATTTTAACTTAATGTAACATGTGTATTATAGACCAAATTAGGTTAAGTTAGAGCAATGCACTTTAGCAAGATCCGAAAATCACAATAAGTTTCATACCATAAGGCAAGGTTTTCATCATAAATGTTTATCTAATACTCTACATCTGAAGATGATACACATGTATCGAAAATGTTAATGTAAATTATTAACTTTTAAGATAAGCAAAGGTGGCACAGTAAATAAATAATTATAGTCAAAATATCTGTTTTATGATTATTTTAAAAACACTTGGTGTCCACATCTGTGGAGTAACGGTCAGCGCGTCTGGCTGCGAAACCAGGTGGCCCGGGTTCGATTCCCGGTCGGGGCAAGTTACCTGGTTGAGGTTTTTTCCGGGGTTTTCCCTCAACCCAATATGAGCAAATGCTGGGTAACTTTCGGTGATGGACCCTGGACTCATTTCACCGGCATTATCACCTTCATCTCATTCAGATGCTAAATAACCAAAGATGTTGATAAAGCGTCGTAAAATAACCTAGTAAAATAAAAAAAAAACACTTTGTTCCTATGCCCCACCCAGTATATGTGTTTTGTCAAAGTCTGCCCTCGTTGCGTCAGTTAAAATTTTCGAACCTGGATGTATAAAGTCATGAAAAGTAGGAATGCTCTACACAACTCAGAAATAGTCTATTACTTGCTATGAGAGCCCTGCCCGTAACTGCAGGGTTGCTGAGAACGCTGTCGCTGATGTGACCTCTGCTTGTTTCGCTCCTCGCCCCATGCACAGTACTGTGTGTGTATTGCTTCGATCCAGATGGGGATGATGGATTGTAATTGGTGGAAAAGCAATCGAGGTTTATTTGAGAGCCAGCGAGTGGGAAAATTTTCCACACAAAAAGAAATCCAAGTGTTGGAGGGCTAGTCTTGAAATATTGCGATATTGCGGGGTGCAATTACACTCCGGAGAAGAAATTGATAGACGGCCAGACGGATGGATAGACAGATCAGTAACTAGGTATATACGTAGCTGGATGGATGGATGGATGGATGGATGGATGGATGGATCGACTGACGGTCAGATGGATGGATAGATAGATGGATGTACATATAGTTTAGTGTCCATCGACTAAAAATTATGATCGGTTGACCGAATGATTTCAATTTTTTACTTGGTTATTTTACGACGCTTTATTAACTGCTGTGGTTATCTAGTGTCTGAATGATATGAAGATGATAATGACGGTAGATGAGTCCGAGGTTCAACGCCGAATATTACCCAGTGTTTGCTCTTAATTAGTTGAGAGAAAACCCGGAAAAACCTCAACTAGGTAACTTGTCCCAGCCAGGATGCCTTTAATTGCTTTTCGACCTATTAATCGAATTTAATCGGTTTCAATCAATGTTTGTAAGTTTGAACAAAAGTACTATAACCTCTAATAACCTCTAATTCAGGGGCTGCCGAACATTGAAATCTTTCAAATCCAAGTTAGAAAATTATCTTATGACGAGTTGCCAAACTAACTTACTATTATGACAAGTGTTGTATTGCATGTTTCCACGTATTCACATTTTTTTATGTTCTAGTGATATTCAACTTATTTTATACTTTTGTTCTCATATTTTCCGATAATAGTATATCTCTAATGTGATAAGTTGAGCTATATATATTCATAATTTTCCTTATTGTGTGTACTTAAAAATATTGTATTCACTGTATCCTTTGTACTGCACTATTTTATTACTACTATTATTATTATTATTATTATTATTATTATATTTATTATTATTAATTGTCTGATTTTTTTATACTTTATACTTTGTATGTCTTATTTATTTTGACCTGCTGTTCACATTTTATTATGCTTTTTTCTTTTTTTCTGTATGTTATATATTATGTCTGATTTCTTCTTACTTGTTGTTTACATTTTATTACCATTATCTTATTCAGTTTTGTGTGTAAAATTGTAGTGTACTTTGTAAATTTGTAGTGTTTTTGTAACGCAGTCTTTACTCCTGGTTGAGTGTTAGAGAAGGCCGTATGGCGTTAACTCTGCCAGGTTAAATAAATCATTATTATTATTATTATTATTATTATTATTATTATATACTACACAAAAGATGACACGTTTTTACATATATTTTAATTTATATCACAAATATTGATTGAGAAGGATTGACACTAATTATTTAAACAAGAAGTTTGAAAAAAAAAGTTTCCAGTTGACACTTACTTACAGTCACTTGTGCTTCCACACTAACTGAACACTGTTTTTCTGTCCGTCACATTTCCACAATCTTAATTTAAATACGAAACTTTCATCAAGTTTTCCAAGCAACTGTTCGTAAGTCGTATATGTGTAACTTAAGTTCAGAAATGTGGAGCTTGTTTCCAAAAGATACCAAATCCAAAATTTTCGAAAAATTAGTTACATGTGGTAGCTCATATTTGAACTAACGCTTTCGCTTTAATTAAAACATCTTCAGGTCATTATTGTTATTTATAATGAACACTATATTGACGATTTATTGTAGTTATGCATTCTAAAATATTGAATTAAAAGATATATTACCGTATTACGTGTTAATATTTGAGAACACGTTGAATTAAAACCAAACAGATTAAAATTATATAAATTGTACAGTCTATGAACATCTATTTTATAATGTACTTATTTTCATAAAATCATGGTTTACAGTACATGTAGTTTCTATATAAAATATTTTATGCTTGACCATGCCGAAATGTAGTAATTATACACCTGGTAGCAGACCTTTAATGCATGTCATTAAAGTACACCTATTCATTAAAGTTCAGGTTTTCGATTATTCTCGGATATGCAATCGGAAGACGAGGGAAACGTCACGGAAGCTGGAAATCCAATACTGTCGCAGAAGGTTATGTTCTGTTACTATAATAATTAGCGTTAATTGTAAATAATATTCAAATAAATTCAATTTGTCATCTCGTTTTTCAATTCTAAATCAATTTCCAGGTTATACATTCTCTGCATTACATCAAGGTCAATGACATTATTTGTTCCTCGGAAAAAATGAATACTTTCGCGTCTGCGTACATCTCACAATTCAAGAGCTATAAACAAGATCACTTCCGATCTTCTGTCAGATACAAATAAAATGTATAGGTACTTCTGAATAATTTAAAGTTAGAAATATGGTCGAGCATAAAAAGTCTTATGAATCTTGCATATAATGGTAATTAAGACGCTCGTATGAGAATTATGACACTCGCTTGCGCTCGTTTCATAAACAAACATACTTGCGTCTTAATTACTATCATTATAGGCTCGTTGCATAATGTACTATTATTAAATATTGAAAACAAATTTGTTGTACAAATACTTACCGGAATAGAAAAATGACATTGGAATTTCGTGTGGTTATTTTGACAAAGTACATGCATAGAAATGTAATGCAATATAGGCTACGGCATTTTCTTTACATAGTTAGTGAAAGTAAATGGTTGCCAAAGACGCGTTTTCAAAGAAGAAAGCTAATAAGGAGGAATATGTGTGTAAGTTGTACTTTAGGTATTATTGATTTTGTCTTTGTAAAGCAAGGAGACAAGAACGTCAGTTTACACTAATGAGCTGTATCATAGCTTAAAGACTACCGCACCAAATGATGTAGATTTTTGTGGTACACAGATTTCACAAAGCGGTTTTGTTTGCTTCATCACACTATCATCAAAACACAATTGATGATTTAAATGGATTTTAAAATTAACCGATTAGTCCGTTCGATTAATTGATTAAAACGACACATCTAGTAAGTAGGTAGATGGATGGATGGTTGAATGGATGGATGTGTTAATTAATGGAGGTTGAATGAATCAATTGATCTACAGATAGATTTAGTGGACGGATCGATTGTTGTGAGAGTTCATTAGTCGATAATTGGATTTATGGATAAATAGATTAGTATTAAATTCGAGCATGCCTAATTGAATAGATTGTTGAGTATGTGCAAGGCTGGATGGATTGTTGGGTCGATGGCTGGATTTATGGATTTATTTATATTCTAATTCTAATTCCTAGTTTATTCACAATTTACGTTTGAAATAATACATATGAATTAATATCCGAAATGAGCATATGCTCGGGTATAGTCCAGTAGTCTACATAAATTTTAGAGATCAATAATAATGTTGATGATAGAAATAATAGTAATAATAGATAGAAATAATAGTAATAATAATAATAATAATAATACTTACTTACTTACAAACTTACTGGCTTTCAAGGAACCCGGAGGTTCATTGCCGCCCTCACATAAGCCCGCCATTTTCCCTCCGGCCTCCCAACTAACACTCTATATGCATTTCTGGATTCGCCCATACATGCTACATGCCCTGCCCATCTCAAACGTCTGGATTTAATGTTCCTAATTATGTCAGGTAAAGAATACAATGCGTGCAGTGTTGTGTTGTGTAACTTTCTCCATTCTTCTGTAACTTCATCCTTCTTAGCCCCAAATATTTTCCTAAGCACCTTATTTTCAAACACCTTTAACCTATGTTCCTATCTCAAAGTGAGAGTCCAAGTTTCACAACCATACAGAACAACCGGTAATATAACTGTATTATAAATTCTAACTTTCAGATTTTTTGACAGCAGACTGGATGATAGAAGCTTCTCAACCAAATAATAACACGCATTTCCCATATTTATTCTGTGTTTAATTTCCTCCTGAGTATCATTTATATTTGTTACTGCTGCTCCAAGATATTTCAATTTTTCCATCTCTTCGTAGGATGAATCTCCAATTTTTATAGTTCAATTTCGTACAATATTCTGGTCACGAGACATAATCATATACTTAGTCTTTTCGGGATTTACTTCCAAACCTATCTCTTTAATAATAATAATAATAATAATAATAATAATAATAATAATAATAATAATAATAATATAATAACCGTGACGGAGATGATACAAAGATAGTAATACAAATTAATTCATTAATAATAATAATAATAATAATAATAATAATAATAATAATAATAATAAACAAAAATATTTACAATAATAAAATAAATACTAAGACAGATAAAATAAAATATAAAACCACTAGCGAGAGTTAACACAACTTAAATAAGCATATAATAACCGGAAAAAAATGACGAACTCGAAAATCAACAGAAAAGTTCGTTGTAACGCAGACGACAGCAACCGCCGTATTGACATTGTGTTGTGCGTTATTGGTAGTAGGGGGGGGGGGAGCCGAAGATCTACGTAACTGCCGTTCTCTTCGAATCTTCTCGTACATCATGGGAAGTTAATGCTGAAAAACAAAATGTCTACGAGTCAAACTGTTCATTATTACCAGCGTAAATACAAATAATACTGAAATATATTAATCAAGTGTCAGTTATAGATCTCCCCTTTTGTGTAAGAGGTATCATATCAAAATATTTTATGAATGGCTGGGAAAATATAAATTTCAAGAACTCTCTAGTGACAGAGATAGTGACAAGTAAAGGGTGCGGCAAAACATTCTCCCTAATTTAAAGTTTAAATAAAAGACAGATGGATCAAAATAATGAAACTTTATTAATATGAATGGTATCTTAACAGTGGGAATTTTTCATTTTTTGAATAACGTGTCTCTCAAGTGGTGTCCTTCACTTTCAATGCATTGTTGAATGCGACTTCTGAAATTCTGAATCGCTCTAACTAGCATTTCTTGAGGAATAAGACCAATTTCTTCCTGTATTGCATTTCTTAGGTCTGGCAAAGTCCTCGGCCGATGTTTGAACACCTCAGCCTTAAGTTGCCCCCATAGAAAAAAATCCCAGGGTGCAAAGTCTGGTGTTCGTGCTGGCCAGGGGACGTCGCCACGTGAAAAAATTAAGCGTCTGGGAAATATCTGAGCAGCGACAACGGAATTACCACTTACCAGAAACGATATCACAGCGTAAGCACGTTCTTCACCCGTCCACGGCATAGTTGGGATTCGTTACAGATTACAGTTTGCACTAATTGAATGTAAATTCCGTGTATTCAATGTCCTATTCAGTTCTTGTTGTTTTACGCATGTCATTTGATATCGCTATGGCAGTGCATGTAAACCTAAATTTCCCATTGTTTAGATACAGTTCATGTTAATACAGTTTCCTTATTTTCATCCATCTGTTTTTTATTTGAACTTCAAATTAGGAGGATGTTTTGTCGCACCCTTTACAATCAAGTGTATCTGTGGCGATGCTAAGAAATCATTAATTGGAGATACGCACTATTATTAATTAAGAAAATGATCTATTTATATTTATTACAATGTTTTATCTTATAGGCTACATGCATCAGATAAATACAATAAATATTAGTAACATATAATGCCAGTAACACTTAAAATAATAATAAAATTTATCAAATATCATACAAACATTTTCACTTTATTTTCATACTTAAGAATGTGTAACTTGCTTAGGTCTGGATTATTTTTCAATACTGAATTGTATAGATATTCATGAATAGATTAATGGATGAACTGTTGATTGTTAAATGAATACATGTGATGACAAACAGCCTCGAAAACGTTCTAATTTCCGAATCGATATGTGAAGACGGCGCATTCTGAGAGAGGACGGAAGGGCGGTGTCAATCAAAGAGGCGGCACGACGTGTGAAAATAGATTCCCAGTGTTTGTGTATCCTTGAACTTGTGTCTTCTCTCCTCTGCAGTTTCTTTTAAAATTGGGTCGATCCATCCCACGTAGAAGTAATAAGACATGTCCGTGCGTTCAATTTATCAGTATGCTCGAAGCTCGTATATCACGGGAAGGTCGAGAGTAAGAAGTGGACTGAAGGCCAGACTTATTGTCCAAACTCGACGTCGGTTTAGGGTTGAGCTCAGCAATTTAGTATCTCCGATAAATTACTGCAGTGCACTGAAATCCACCGCCACGTTATGGCACTGCTCCCGCATGTGAGTTCGTTAACTTACTGCTGAAATATTGCGTTCTGCGCACGCGCGGTTTGAGCGGCTCGTTGTGACCTAAGAACGGAACAACTGCCGCACTATACTAACAAGCAGTCCGCATCTGGACCATTTATTGTACTGCAGCCTCCCGGTGTCTTTTGCGCGCCCTCACATGTTTTATTATGTTTTATGCTTGACCATGCCGAAATGCAGTAATTATACAACTGGTAGCAGTCCTTTAATGCATGTCATTAAAGTACACCTACTCATTAAAGTACAGGTGTTCAGCCAATTACAACTCAGCTTACAGGTGTTCAGCCAATAACAAGTCAGTTTTGTACCGTTATAAAACCGCAAGTATCGATTATTCTCGGATATGCAATCGAAAGAAAATTAGCGAAAAGTCACGGAGGCTGGAAATCCAATACTGTCGCAGAAGGTTATGTTCTGTTACTATAATAATTAGCGTTAATTGTAAATAATACTCAAATAAATTCAATTTGTCATCTCGTTTTTCAATGTCGAATTCAATAATCAAGGTTATATCAAGTTTAACGGGATTACATCAAGGTCAGTGACATTATTGTTCCTCGGAAAAAATCAATACTTTCGCGTCTGCGCACATCTCACAATTCACGACCTAGAACAAGGTCACTTCCGATCTTGTCAGATACAAATAAAATGTATACATCTGAATAATTTCAAGTTAGAAATATGGTCGAGCATAAAAAGTCGTATGAATCTTGCCTATAATGGTAATTAAGACGCTCGTATGAATATTATGAAACTCGCTTGCGCTCATTTCATAAACAACCATACTTGCGTCTTAATTACTATCATTATAGGCTCGTTGCATAATGTACTATTATGCTTCATCCATCAAAGACTTCTTTATTCCCAGGAGACGATATCCTACATACAGTGTGCTTTCATGTGGTTTTCGCAGGTGATAAGGCCCTTTAGGTGATCCTGTATAATTCCAGTCCACGCGCTGAAGAGAATCGTTGCTGGTGACCAGACACGAGGGTGGTAAATGGATTTTCGTCACTCCAGACATGGCTAATGCGAATTTTGAAAACACCAACACGGGTAGGGCTGGGGACGGAGCGGTTCGGTTCGGAGCAGTTACTGTGACTTCATTACTCGGTTGAACCGAGTACAGTACAGAGTACAAATTTGTGGCGGCAGATTTAAAATTTATATAGATTGAGTCGATTTTAGAATTTACTTTGAAAGTGAAAGCAAGCGTGTTTTAAAAGAGTTGTAGTAAAGCTCTTTCTATTTACCAATTGACGAGAAAAAAGTGCTTCTCTTCATTGCAAAATGGCGGTTGCAAATTTCATTTGCGTGATTACAGCTATTTGCGGAGTTATATTGTATGAAAGGCCTATTTAACTTTCAGTGTAGTTGTATATGACAGACGAAATAAAATTGATAAAATAATTTATAATACTAACAGCTAATAAATTAACATGTGAGGTAAACGTTAAACGCTGCAGCTAATTAAGAAAGAAGGTAGATAGAAACGGGCTCCATGAAGCGCTGCCTAAAATGCTTAAAAATAACACACAGAATTATTTACTATTACGGAAAATGGATAAAATAATCAATAAAACGTGGAATATTAAAGTGAAGAACATAATGTTTATTTATTTTATAACATTACTAACCTTCAATACAACCATGTTCTCTTTGGTGAAGAGTAATATTATGGATAAATTAAAGTAATAAGATAACATAATTCGTAGAAATAAATACAAATAAAATGATGACTGATGAGATAAGACAAATCCAATAAACACAAATAGAAGAAAAATATAATGCACTTTCTTTTTTAACATATTTTAATATTAATCAAACACTCTAATATGATGATGATGATGATGATGATGATAATAATAATAATAACAATACTTACGGCCTTTAAGGTACCTGGAGGTTCATTGCCGCCCCCACATAAACCCACATCGGTCCCTATCCTGAGTAAGGTTAATCCAGTCTCTATAATCATATCCCACCTCCCTCAAATACATTTAAATATTATCCTCCCATTTACGTGTCGGCCTTATTATTATTATTATTATTATTATTATTATTATTATTATTATTATTATTATTATTATTTACAGTAATATGTTCAGACTGTCAATATTCATTAGGCCCACTTGACAGGTCATATAATAGGATGAACTCCTCTTCAATACTAGAGGCCTTTCAGCCCGCCTTGGGGATAAGGAAATAATTTGTCCTGCAGCAGAAAATATTTAAATACAACAGTACCTACGTTGTTCTCTGCTAGAATTAAGTAAAACACGTGAACTCTGAACGTTTGAACTAACCGGTAACGGCTACGGTTAACCGAGTAACCTCGGTGCTCCGCTGCCAAGCACATAAACCGATAGAACGGAGTAACTCAACAGTTCTACTCGCTCCGTCCCCAGCTCTAAACACGGGTGAAACAGGCTTCATCTGTGAACAGTACGGACTGTAGGAAGTTCTGTAAAGCGGCACAGTATTGGATAAACCATTGACAGATCTGAACTCTGGGTGCGAAATCATTTGGCACTTTTGCGTGCACTCGTAGTAGTGATAGGGGTGTAATTACAGCTTCTTCTGTGCTCACCACACAACATCCCTGGAAGCATGCATTTAATGGGCAAGTTGACCCGTTTTCAAGGTCTACGTTGCCTGCGAAGAATGTATTATTGTTTTGCAAGCTAGCGCCACTAAACGTCGACGCGGTAGGCAGTTGTTTGTTATGAAAACTAAAGCAGCTTACAAAAACGTCCCTCAAATGTATTTCTCATTCACGATCTCGTGACGCCTGAAATAAGAATTTCCGACTATTGGTCCCCTATCTCAAAATACTCACTTTAGACTCATCTATTATATGAATTATTTTGATCCAAGATGTTTCAGACACCCTGTAGATTGATTTGCTTTGTTTGGAGAGTTTTGAGTAAAATTATGACTATATTGGAGATACATGCAAACTGGTGTACTATATCGCCGTGGTGCAGGCTGGAAGGGAGGCTGAGCTCGAATCCCGCTTGGGCTGACGGGTGTTCCAGGGTAAATAGCAAGTGTTCCCAAATATCCCAAGTGGTTCCCGATCAGATTCAAATGTTACGTTCTGTTTCGAATACAGTGTCCGAAATGGTTACCATAATCCGGAAGAAAACTATATATATTTTTTTTCCTTCTCATTTTGTACAGACTTCGGATTGTCTACTTTATGTAACTTAGGTGTGGTTAAAAGTGTCATTTGTAGCTTTGCCGTTAATTATGGTTGAAATGTTGTTTCTAGCACTGTTGTTAATGGTTATTCGTGTTTTTATCTTGTGACCGAGGTTCCCACTTGTGATCAGACTCACTTTATTATTTGCAACAGTAGAATTTCTAGCAAAAATGACGCAAGGACATAAATCGCTAAATAATTGTGCCACTTGTATATTTTTAAGTTTCTTCTTGTACAAACTCTCTTTTCTTCTGATATTTTTTTTGTCTTCCATTTGCTCTAATCGAGTAATAGTCAACACTAATCTCACTAGAGGTTTTGATTTATCTAGAGAAAATCAAAACTCGAGTGGGATTTAATTGACTATTACACGATTAGAAGAAAGTACATAAAGATTAGAAGTAACAAAGTACTCCAGTACAATAAAATATTAATTGGCTTACGAAAATACAACTCTCTTCAAATGTATTATTGTACCATCTCAACATTACGCTAGATGGCAGCAGTGTTTTATGAGTATGTTTTCTTGTTATCAGTTGTGCCAACTATGGAATGTTCATTGAACTCTGTGGACGGTTACTAATCAAGAAGGCTTTGTTGATTCAGTTTCATTTTTATTAAAACATTTGCATTCCACTTCAATCATCCGGATCCCAGTAATCAACGTCACTTGACAGATCATTTTCAATAATTCTTAGTATTAAACAATCTCTGATACGTGACTATCCATAATATCATATAGCAGAAGCTATAGCTTAACAAACATAACCTAAATATTATAAACAAGTGTTAGAAAAGTTTTAATTAGGGATGATGAAATAAACAAGAAACGTTTTAATTAACGATGATGAAATAAAAAATAAACATGAACAATTTTAAAAGAAACAATTATTGAAAGTACAATTTTCAAATTTGAATGTTTTAGTGGTTGGTGGTTCAGTTGATGTTATATTGGACGTGTGCGTAAAAGAAGTGAACTCGTTGATGTAAATGGTGTATCCCTCAACTTATTCAGGATTTCCGAATGGTGCTCTTCGTATATGACCAGTGATCTTCATTAATTCTTGTTCTTGAATGCCAATGCGAGTCATATTTGAAAGTGCTGTGCATCGACTGGACTGGAGTGGTTTGTAATTTTCTGTTTTTTGACGTCCAGACCAGTGCAGTTTGAAATGTTGGCAAACAAAGAAACAAATGCTAGGGTATGAATAATTTCAAGGGAAAAATTGTTCCGGGGCCGGGTATCGATTCCGGGACCTCTGGTTGAACGTACCAGCGCTCTACCACTGAGCTACTCGGGAACTCCACCCGACACCGTCTCAACTTTTCCCATTATATCCACATTACTCGCGTTCCCGGGTAGCTCAGTGGTAGAGCGCTGGTACGTTCAACCAGAGGTCCCGGGATCGATAGCCGGCCCCGGAACAATTTTTCCCTTGAAATTATTCAAATCTGCTTTACAGGGAGCTTCACCTGGAAGACTAGATTTGCAAAATGCTAGGGTAGTTATAAAGATAAACAAATGCTAGGGACGCGATAAAATTATGCGATAAGCAGCCATGATTGGTTGAAAGACGTCCTTTCTTACCGTTTTATTGGTCAAAATAGTGTGGCGTAGTAAAAGTGTAATAGTCAATTAAATCCCACTCGATTTTTGATTTTATCTAGATAAATCAAAACCTCTAGTGAGATTACTCTATTGCATTAGCTACTTTACATCGTTTAGCAAATTACTAATCTTTGTTAATGAAAAGGATCGCCTGCAAAAAATGTTGAAATAATGGAAAATGATGATAATGATGATAGGGAGGAGGGCATAAGTAGGAGGACTGTTACAGTAAGACTTATGTTTTTGCCAGTAAGCAGCAGACTTAAGCTACTGTTTTAAAATAGAAAATGTACAGCGTTGTCTGTATATGCATATATACTAATTTCTGAGAATTAATGGACGGAGATGGACGTGTATCCGGATTAGTATTCTTTTTTCGAGAAACATTATTTATTTAGGAGATGAAAATGCACGTTATATATTATATCTTGCTACTAATACTTATCAGTCCCATCTGAAGAGCTTTTACATTTGACTTGTATATTCGAGAGATTCGCTTTTAACGAGCATTGTGAGAGCAAACATGAAAAGGGCAGAGGCACTTGGCTCCCACTGCTTCATTAGACAGAGCGCGGATCCGCGGTTCATCTGTTCTGCAGCAGTTTCAAGACCACTCGTCAGGCTTCGCTAGTAGTGAATCATTTATAAATTGTTATAACTTGGCTAAGATATTGTTGGTTCATTCCTCTGCTTGTATAGAGAGCGCCGAGTGGGCTTTATAATGCTTTCAACAAATTAATGGGGTGTAATACTGCCTCACGTGAATTTATGCTGTAACATTCCACTTAACGCTGGCTCTGAAGCTTGTTTTTAAATGCAAACAGGCATAATATTCATAAACTACTGAAGCTATAAAACACAAGGAATAGGTGAAGAAATAACTACTCTGTACAGTTCTGCGTTGTGTAACTTTCTCCATTCTCCTCTAACTTCTTCCCTCTTAACCCCTAATATTTTCCTATTCTTCTTATTCTTATTATTATCTGGTGGTATTCATTCATTCATTTATTATCTTCCATAGATCTTACATGAGCAATGAAGCTTTAAGATGTGGAACAAGTCAAAATTTTACAATATTACAATTACATTTTTACAATATTTTACAATTTTTACAGTTTAAGAGGGAAGTGTTATATGATATTCTTATTGAATTTGGTATTCCCAAGAAACTAGTTCGATTAATTAAAATGTGTCTCAGTGAAACATACAGCAGAGTCCGTATAGGTCAGTTTCTATCTGATGCTTTTCCAATTCACTGCGGGCTAAAGCAGGGAGATGCACTATCACCTTCACTTTTTAACTTCTCTTTAGAATATGCCATTAGGAAAGCTCAGGATAACAGGCAGGGTTTGGAATTGAACGGGTTACATCAGCTTCTTGTCTGTGCGGATGACGTGAATATGTTAGGAGAAAATACACAAACGATTAGGGAAAACACGGAAATTTTACTTGAAGCAAGTAAAGCGATCGGTTTGGAAGTAAATCCCGAAAAGACAAAGTATATGATTATGTCTCGTGACCAGAATATTGTACCAAATGGAAATATAAAAATTGGAGATTTATCCTTCGAAGAGGTGGAAAAATTCAAATACCTTGGAGCAACAGTAACAAATATAAATGACACTCGGGAGGAAATTAAACGCAGAATAAATATGGGAAATGCGTGTTATTATTCGGTTGAGAAGCTCTTATCATCCAGGCTGCTGTCCAAAAATCTGAAAGTTAGAATTTATAAAACAGTTATATTACCGGTTGTTCTGTATGGTTGTGAAACTTGGACTCTCACTCTGAAAGGGGAACAGAGATTAAGGGTGTTTGAGAATAAGGTGCTTAGGAAAATATTTGGGGCTAAGCGGGATGAAGTTACAGGAGAATGGATAAAGTTACACAACGCAGAACTGCACGCATTGTATTGTGCACCTGACATAATTAGGAACATTAAATCCAGATGTTTGAGATGGGCAGGGCATGTAGCACGTATGGGCGAATCCAGAAATGCATATAGAGTGTTAGTTGGGAGACCGGAGGGAAAAAGACCTTTAGGGAGGCCGAGACGTAGATGTGAGGATAATATTAAAATGGATTTGAGGGAGGTGGAATATGATGATAGGGACTGGATTAATCTTGCACAGGATAGGGACCGATGGCGGGCTTATGTGATGGCGGCAATGAACCTTCGGGTTCCTTAAAAGCCATTTGTAAGTAAGTAAGTACAATTTAGTAATTTTCTACAATGATGAGGTGAGGTCCGAGGATTCGCCGAAAGATTACCCGGCATTTGCCTTTTGGTTGGGGAAAACCTCGGAAAAACCCAACCAGGCAATCAAATCAAAGGGGGAAATGAAGTGATGCCGAGGACTCGCCATAGACCATCCGGCTTCAGTCCCACGGCTGGGGAAAACCTCGGAAGAAAACATTCATTGAGACCAAGAGGGGGATCCAACCCAATCCCGAACGCAGCTCCGGATCAGCAGCCCAGCGAATCTGCCGACTGAGCTACATCCATGGCTCTACTAAAAATATACAATACATAGCTAATTAGATTATTGAATTTACAAACGCAAACGATCATTCATCAGTTGACCTATATGTATAATACAAAACAAGTAAGTTAATTAAATTTAAGGGATAAACAATTCAACCAGTTGTGATATACAGAAATTGATAATACATATCATGCAGACTAATTCAAATTACAAACACAAACAATTTATCAATAGAGCTATACAGATTACTATTCAATTTAAAGGATATACAATTCATCGGCCAAAACTGTACAAAGATATACAATACAAAGTAAGCAGATTAATTCAATTTACAAGCATACTTTCATTAAGCTTTACAAATTTGTGCAATTAATATCAAGTAGATTAATTCAGTTTATAATCATAAACAATTCATTAGTTCAGCTATACAGACTACTATACAATTTATAGCATATACAATTCATCAGTTGAGCTATACAGACTACCATTCAGTTTACAGCATATACAATTCATCAGTAGAGCTACACATACTAGTATTCATTTTAAAAGCATATACAATTCATCAGCCAAACTATACACGCATATACAATCAAATTAGTTCAATTTACAAACTTATTTTCATTAAGCTATATAAAACAGTACAATTCACATGAAGTAGATTAATTCAATTTATAAGCTTAAAAAATTCATCAGTTGACCTATACAGTATACTATTCAATTTATAGCACAGCACCTCTGTTACTTTCTCAAAGTGTGAGCACAAGTGTGACAACCATACAAAACAACCGGTAATATAACTGTTTTATAAATCCTAACTTACAGCTTTTTAGAGAGCAGACTTTATGATGAAACCTTATGTTGGGGTTTCCTCCTGAACCACCCTGATTATCACCATGTTTAATTGATTCTGTACTGGTTTTTGTAGGCTATAATTCAGTCGGGTTGGTAACAGTGCAAGTTATGCAGGGTGAGCCGTGAGTAATATCATTAATTTCAGGGGATTATTCTTTGAGATATTTCAAACAAAAAGTTTAATTCAATTTTGCTCGTGTTTGCTTCCTTTTAGAGATGAACATTGTTTTATATGTATGTATTTATTCACACTGCAATGGGTATATACCCGGTGGCAGTGGTAAACACGTTTCATAGCGTGTTTTGGTAAACCATTGATTTAATTCCCAATATGCACAATTAATTTAAGAGAGCAGTATTATTAAGCACAGTGCTGCATTGGAGTTAAATCGCTCGCTTGAACTCGGTCGAGTATCGCACCCTCGAGTGAGATACGATCGGTCGTGATACGCTCGTAATAAATAGAAGCACAGTACAAGATCATCTCACCGACATGTATGGAAGGCGACAGATAAGATACACATATGTTTTGCTCACTCGGTAAAAATAAGGCTTTATTTTCTGCGTTTATGACGAACGTTTAATGGAACAGTCAATGGAACGTACCAAAACAGGAACATGAAGTTATAAATAAAATAGTATGAAAAACTTCGATATACAGTTATTATTGCTAATTAATAATTATTCAATATTTGATTTACCACATAAATAATATGATAGGTCCATACATGGCGTTTCGCCTATATACTGCGACAATGTAGAAACGTTTTACAAAATATTATTGATATAGCAGTAGATTAATAACAATATTAGTACAGAGATAACGTCACAGAACATATAATAAAACGAATAATCATGCTGCACAACTGTTACAGACGCAAAGATTGATATACTAATTATTATAGATTATTATTATTATTATTATTATTATTATTATTATTATTATTATTATTATTACTAGAAAACTTGATACAGTTCTTGCATTATCGTGATTGTGTTCTCCGTTTATAATAATTACATTTACATCCAATAACATCTATCAGATGTGGCAAAAACAAAATCACTCCTGGGTGGGGGGGGGGGGAAACATTTACCTACATCATTTATATTACATTTTAAAGCAAGTTTTGTAGTTGTACTATGGAGTGGTTAGTTAAACACTGCAAAGTTTTGAAATGATAAACATCTATGATGTTACTACACAGTTCATCACTGTAACAAGAACGAATGTCTAACGCTCGGCTTATACCGTTCGAGGATTTATCGCTCGTGACAATTTTACCCATCATGCATGTGGCTACCTATCGGATTATGCTATGAACTACTTGGCGCTCGAGCGAAAACGTTCGATGCAGACCTCTGGTATTAAGATAATAAATTATTTCGGAATATATAAATCAAGATGTTTAATAAATAATTGCAATAATTTTAGTTTTGTCCCTTGAATTTTCAGAAAACTTGTTTTGAACAAACGTAACGTTTTGTTCTGAAAAAGAATTCTAAAACGTTACATTTGTTCGGATCAGATTTCTGCATATTTAAAGAACAAAACTAAAATTCTTTCAATCATCCATTAACAAAACACACTGCTCTCTTAAATTAACTGAGCATTCATTCATTCATAGTGTTCTACCCAAGAGCAGGTCTTTCACTACAAACCCTGCATTCTTTCTTATTTTCTGCCTTCCTCTTAGTCTCCGCATATTATCATATTTCTTAACGTCGTCTATCGACTGACCATATCGGAATTAAATCAATGGTTTTTCCAAAGCACGCTATGAAATGTTTCACACAAAACAATTTTTGTGCGAGATCGTGCGTATTTGCTTGTTTTCCGCACAGAACCAATACGCGGTAAGTGTGAAATACCACATTCAGTATTCCCAACCTAACACACATAACAATTTCCCTCTTCTTACCGCTTAAGCGCGACATTCATTTTACTGCTTTAGGCTTTTAACATATTATTTTTAGAGACGTTTAACATAGTAATAGTTATAAATTGGAAACTTACCACTGCAATTTCACCTAAATTGCAATGTTAATTATTGTTTTTAAATATTTGCAAAAATTAAGTAAAGTCTACTACTACACGAAACTTATTGCATTCCTGGTACAAGTAAATTAAGGAAGCCGTGAAAAAATCAACAAGATTCCAGATGCCGATGTTATTACTGCAATATATTATATAAATAATATTGTTAAAATATTAAAATGAAAAATAAATCATTACATAACCTTACCGTTTGTTTTAAGTTCGCATTTATAGACTAGGGGAAAAAAAGACAGACGTATATCACGGCCTGCTGGAGTCTAGTAAACACAGAAAACATTTTATAGCAACAATGTTGAAGAAAGTTATTTTGGTGTTCCGAAGTTGCCGTCATTAAACAGAAACCAACATGGAGATTTCATTGCAATTAATTAGAAATTCGTCTATCAGGTATGTAATAAACGATCTTCGCACAAAATAATGTACGATACACGAGCGGTATGTTTGTTTTCATGTTCTCGGAAATTAAAAAAGCTCAACTACGTTTCGGTTTTTCAATCTTTTCCTCGACCATGAAAACGTTAACATACCGCTCTTGTAAAATATATTACTATTATCTAGAAAAGGAAGCAAAACGAGAAAATTTGTGTTCAATTGTTTGAAATATCTCGAAGAATAACTCCCTGAAATTAATAACATTACTTGCGGTTTATTGTGTGTTGCTCTTGTATGAATTTTTTCCTTCCTGATTTACACAAACAAAATCTGGAATGTTTTAGCCACACATCGAACTCAGATATCCTAATCGCAGATTATAGAATAAACTTTGGATTAATCTTAAACCTGTGCTACAAATATTAATGAAAGAGTGACAAACACCATTAGAGAGAGCGCAAGATGAGAGCAACCCGTCTCTCTCTCTCTCTCTCTCTCTCTCTCGAAGATAAGAGAGAGACATTCTTCTGGTTGTTTAACCCCAAGACTCATTCCAGAGGAGAGTGTAAACTGGCGGAGTCAGTGAGCGACTTAAAATACACGAGAAACAAATTAAACTAAGGGAAAGTTGAAAAGGGATCCAGTACCAAATTACAATCCACTTGTCTCCGCTACTGTTTTCTCAGAGTGGCTTCAACTTGCTTTGCGAGCTGAATATTTCAGTATATGCATGAACTTGGGTAAACACGGCTAAAGTAATAATTGGTTTTCCTATTTCCAACTCAAGTTACACATTCCATCTGCTGCCTGGCACTTCGTACCCCACGCCGCTCTTGGAGGGTATCAAACAATCTAGTGATTGCAATTAGGGCCTGTTTCCTCGGAGTCATTCGACCAGGTGCGAGCATTATTACGATGTGCAGTCAAATCTCTTTATAGCGATATTTAGGGGAACAAAGGAAACTATTCTTATGAAGAGGTATATTGTTATAAGTGGCGTTTCAAAAATAAGACTTAAATTTGTAAGAGACTTTCTATTCATCTTACTTGGTGTGTATATTATGGTACAAAGTATTAAAATTCTAAGTGAAACCCTCTTAATATACTACCCATTGTATTAGTATTAGTATTTATTTAATCTGGTAGATATAAGGCCACCAGGCCTTCTCTGCCCCTCTACAAGGGGATTACAACTATAATATGATGAATAAAATTACAGTTAATATTAAATTTACAATTATAATTACAATAAAAATTAAAGTACGACAAGATTATCTGATTAATAAAAGCTAGACAATTTATCATAGGTGGAAAAATTCAAATATCTTGCAGCAACAGTAACAAATATAAATGACACTCGGGAGGAAATTAAACGCAGAATAAATATGGGAAAAGCCTGTTATTATACGGTTGAGAAGCTTTTATCAGTCAGTCTGCTGTCAAAAAATCTGAAAGTTAGAATTTATGAAACAGTTATATTATCGGTTGTTCTGTATGGTTGTGAAACTTGGACTCTCACTTTTAGAGAGGAACATAGGTTAAGGGTGTTTGAGAATAACGTGCTTCGGAAAATATCTGGGGCTAAGAGGGATGAAGTTGTATGTATGTATGTATGTATGTATGTATGTATTTATTTACACTGCAAGTGGGCAAGCACCCGGTGGCAGTGGTATATACAATATTAACAATACACAGCTAAAATGATAAGCAATACACAATAAAATTTACAATACATAATACAATTTACAACACATAT
This sequence comes from Periplaneta americana, assembly GCF_040183065.1. Classification (NCBI taxonomy): domain Eukaryota; kingdom Metazoa; phylum Arthropoda; class Insecta; order Blattodea; family Blattidae; genus Periplaneta; species Periplaneta americana. Next base: position 158,858,775 of record NC_091129.1, read on the forward strand.
ACAATTTTATACACAATACAATAAGAATACACAATACAATTTAACACAATAATAATAAAAAAACATAAAATAAAACACCTAATTTTACAACACAACCTACATAATTATGTATAGGTCCTACATAAGTTTCAATAGTCTTTCACTTTACTCTCATCTCATTCCCTGTAGTGGCACTATGACGCATTTCACTGACACTTTAGCACACATTTCACTGACACTCTGTAACACATTTCACTGACACTATAGAACACATTTCATTGACGCTATAAATTATCACTGATCGGAACTGTTCACTGCACTGTAAAACCATAACTTCACTGACTCACCTCGCTTAACTGATACAACAGTTCAAATAAGTCAAATAATTGCATTCTTATGCATACTTATAAACAGAACTACATTTAAACTAAACATTTCTAGTCTAAGGCCCTCTTACGCGCTATTTTTAAATAATTTACAATTCAAACCAAGGAAGTAAACTCGTCAGGCTAGATAAATACATGTCACCTTAAAAAATTAAATGTTGAATGTCACCTTAATTTTAATTTTCACTTTATACACAACTCTTTAAATTAGTCTTGAATCTCCTTAAGGAAGGACAGCCCTCAAAGACCGCTGCAGGTAGGTCATTCCAATCATTTATACAGGAGAATGGAGAAAGTTACACAACACAGAACTGCACGCATTGTATTCTTCACCTGACATAATTAGGAACATTAAATCCAGACGTTTGAGATGGGCAGGACATGTAGCAGTATGGGCGAATCCAGAAATGCATATAGAGTTTTAGTTGGGAGACCGGAGGGAAAAAGACCTTTAGGGAGGCCGAGACGTAGATGGGAAGATAATATTAAAATGGATTTGAGGGAGGTGGGATACGATGATAGAAACTGGATTAATCTTGCTCAGGATAGGGACCTATGGCGGGCTTATGTGAGGGCGGCAATGAACCTTCGGGTTCCTTAAAAGCCATTTGTAAGTAAGTAAATAAGCGTTTCAAAAATAAGACTTAAATTTGTAAGAGACATTCTAGTCATCTCACTTGGTGTGTATATTATGGTACAAAGTATTCAAATTATCAATGAAACCTTTTTAATATACTACCCATTGTATTAGTATTAGTATTTATTTATTTAATCTGGTAGAGATAAGGCCATCAGACCTTCTCTGCTCCTCTACCAGGGAATTACAACTATAACATGAAGAATAAAATTAAAATTAATATTAAATTTACAATTACAATTACAATAAAAATTAAAGTACGACAAGATTATCTGATTAATTTATCCGTAGTAATGTCACGAGAGGTCTAATATTTATTAGGACTATTTCGTGAATAAAATAAAAATGTAAATAATGTATCCCTAAAATTCGATCACAAAATGTTAATAATTGTTTATTAACGAATACTTAACCTATTCAGACATTGTGAAGTTGAAATACTCGTAGATGAATATCGATTACTACAATAAAGAAATTCGATGTTATTATTCAGTAATGCCAATTGCGAAATACAGGTTTAATAATGTTAATTACATGTACTGTACCTTTCTCTTATTATTATAACATAAATACATTTTCATTATCTGCTGAAATCATAATTTAATTTAACAGTAACAGTGGGGACAGCTCTATACCAATGTTTATGTATTCACAGCGAGACATGTTGCTACACAGTAAAACCAAGTCTGTATAGATAGGCCTAATTAAAACACGAATTTTTTTACGCCATACGGAAGGCAGTTTGATGAAAAGACCTTATTATTACTATGCAAGGTCATTGGGTTTGGTATGCGATGATGTTACATAAATTTGAACATCTGACTTTCTATTAATTGTTTCATTTCATTCACAAAATACAAATTTTATAAGCTACTTATAGGTTATGTTACCTGTGGGAGCAGGACCAATGTGAGCTGTGTCTTATTTCGACCGTTGCAATCAGTGCTACACGAAAGCATATTTTATAGTTCGACAAACGCATTCTCGCTGTAGTGTCTAACTGAATTAAAACTGCTTCTACACAGTTCAATATTCCAATCGCGTATGCGTGCAATCTGGAAGAATATTGAAAGAATCAAGTTTAAAAGGTACGTTCAATTAAGATGCATGAAGACTTTGTGTCTATATGGTGCGCCGTTTTGAACGTCGTCTTCACTGCGTAAATATATTAATTAATATTAAATATCAATCTTGCATTCATTGCTTTAAAGTTGAAAGAAAAGTTTAACCGTGTAGTTGCATCTTAATGTATTCATGATCATCAATTTACGGAGAAACAGTTGGCGACAACGACTAAACAAAAGAACGACCATGCGATAAATTGATAGCGATAAATCTAGCTGCAAAAATTATCGCAAAGTCTGACTGTGATTGGTTGGAATTCAAAATTTCATTACACTAATTGGCCGAAAATGGAATGACGTCACATAAATGAAATAGTCATAGAAGTTAAGAACAAAGAATATTTTTGTATTTACTGAATTACAAATTAAACCTAGAATAACAGAATTCTATAGTGATGAAATTACCATATATTAAGATGTTTTGTGATAGTTTAAGAGAACTATTTACAAGAAACCATGTCTGAACGACTCTCAATTACTGACCAAGTGTCTAGTAATTTTGCGTTTGAATTCAATTTTATTTCGGCAGTCCCTGATGCTAGCAGGTAACGAATTCCAGAGTCTTGGCAGGGCTATTGTGAAAGAGGATGAGCATGAGGAGGTACGATGGGATGGTATTGTTAGTATTGTTTCATGGCGAGAGCGTGTGTTCAGATTATGGTGGGAAGAAAGGTAAGTGAAGCGAGACGACAGGTACGAAGGAATAGAAGAGTTCAAGATTTCGAAGAGAAAGAGGAGTGAATGTAAATTTCTTTTCATATCTAGTTTAAGCCAACCTATTGCTTCCAGGGATGGGGTAATATGATCATATTTACGAACATTGCTTACAAAACATACACACAAATTATGACCAGTTGAAGTTTCGTTTTGTTGTCGCTGGAAAGGTTAGTCAGTAAAATGTCAGCATAGTCAAAATAGGGAAATACAAGCGTCTGCACAAGGGACGTTTTTAAGCAAGAGGGAAGATGAACATTTACCCTTTTTAGCACATGGATAATAGAATATACTTTTCTGTAGGTTTCTGTGATTTTCATGTCCCAGTTGAGATTATTGTCCATGTGATTGCCAAGATTTTTTACCGAAGAACTCGAAAGGATATGCACTGTACTTAATTTAACGTGGGAAATGTCGAGTTGCTTTACAGCGTCGGTTTGCCGTTTGTGTCCTAATATGATTGCTTGTGTCTTTCCAGAATTGATATTAACACAGTCTACTATATAGAGTCGCGAAGCTCAATATGTAGTAAAAATGCAGACATGGGTAGTTGCCCACCACTAGGATCGCTACAATCGCCTCATCATCGCAGATCTCTCTCCTAGCAGACGACAAAATATGTTACACTATCGTTGTCGTGTTCTTTTGGAAAAATTAACACCTTCCTTCCATTATTGAAATATTAAATGCATAAAGTTAATTTATTATTTTAATGAAGTATATTAAATTCCACCATAAACTCGAAGATACCCGCAAGAAATAGGTTAATATTATTTTTGTTTGTGCAAAACGAACTGAAATTTACTATAATCGCTTCACTCATTCAAGATTATAGCGATAATTAACTATGAAACCAATAAATATTAATTTTCATTTCCTTTACAACAATAATAATGGAAATATGAATTAATGGAGTAACTTACGTGTACCGGTACTTGTAGTGTAGGCTTACGTAGTTAACAAAGTGGGATGAGGTTAAGCAATAATAATCACACCAGAATTGGAAATAAAACGTGATCAATAAATTTTATTGTAACAGACGTTTTCTACGTCTCTAGTAAAGTAACAAATAAAAACAACAACAAATTAACAGCTATAATTAAAAACATCCTTTGAAAAAAAAAGTAGGCCTAAGCAATAATAATCCCACCAGAATTGAACATAAAACGTGATCACTAAATTTCATTAAAACAAACTTAATTTTTCTACGTCTCTAGTAAAGTATTATTATTCCAATTATTGTATTTTAGCCATTAACATTTTCATTACAACCAATAACGAACATTTCACAAGCATCAATGTGAAATACGCAACGAGCTAGCACTCGATGGAAATACGACACAGTCCAAAGTCGACCGTGGACAGTCTATTGTTTCTAGTTGCTAACCGCTTGGAGCGCTTTATCACGATATTTGCAAAAAATCACCTCAAGCTTCGCGACTGTATATAGTAGACTGTGATATTAAGATGGAGTTTCTTTGTCCATGTCACAATCGGGTCAATGTCTTCGTTCAGTTTGTCTATAGCGTCGTTTACTCAGTCTAAGCGGGAAGAGATGTAGCATTGAAGGTCGTCAGCATTGTACTGTCCTACATAAAAAAATCATTACGTCAGTTTGTTTCAGAGCTCTCTTCCCGGAAATTGATACATGTAAAGAACCTATTAAATGCAAAGACACTAAATACTCTTCTGCGAAAGACAGAGGTATGTATGTATGTACGTACGCTGCTGTTGGACGTCAGTCCTTTGAAATACTCTACAAGTCTGTGAAATGTCTGGAGCGGAGATTCTCCACTGACAAAATCAACGCCTGTGCTTTCACACTTCCGACGTTCCTCGGCTGTTCATTTCACTCCGGTCATCTAATAGAACTCTCGCTCAGATTCTTCAAGTGCCGTTGTGCTTATCGATTCGTGTCTCGTGTTGTGGTTGCCTGGTATTATCGTGCCTACACCTCATATTTGGACAACGCAAACTACTGAGGAAGCGAAACTCCATACCGATTTAAAATAAACATAATATTAGACAAGATTACACCGTATTGTATATGTAAATCACAGTATTAGTCATTCCAACGTCAGTACTGCTCAAACTTGGTAGAATGTAAGTTTAAGTTTATACAGGCTGTTTCGACAGATATTGGAGAAAAAATGGGAGTATAAGGGTACAGTACATCAGTTATTCATAGATTTCAAAAAGGCGTATGACTCGGTTAAGAGAGAAGTTTTATATAATATTCTTATTGAATTTGGTATTCCCAAAAAACTACAGACGTGGACAAATTATTAACAAAATTGACGATTTTTATGATAATTCTGTTTGCAAAATTTGACTTTTCAATTTAAACTACAGTTGACAATTTTGCATATTTCCATCATTACAGTAGACAGAAATATGCAAAAATGTCAACTGTAGTCTAAATTGAAGAGTCAAGTTTTGTAAAAATATATAATAAAAATCTTCAATTTTGCTAATAATTTGTAAATTAGCAAAAATGTCAACTGCATTGAAGAGTCAAATTTTGTAAAAATAAAAAACAAAAATCTTCAGTTTTGCTAATAATTTGGAAATATCCAAAATGTCAACTGTAGTACAAATTGAAGAATCGAATTTTGTAAAAATATACAATAAAAACTTTCAGTTTTGCTAATAATTTGTCAATATTCAAAAATATCCAATGTAGTCCAAATTGAGGAGTTACATTTTGAAAAATATACAATACAAATCTTCAATTTGGCTAATTATTTGGAAATACGCAAAAATGTCAACTGTAGTCTAAATTGAAAAATCATAAATTGTACAAATATATAATAAAAATCTTCAATTTTGCTAATAATTTGTCCACGTCTGTAGTTCGATTAATTAAAATGTGTGTTAGTGAAACTTACAGCAGAGTCCGTATAGGCCAGTTTCTATCTGATGCTTTTCCAATTCACTGCGGGCTAAAGCAAGGAGATGCACTATCACTTTTAACTTCGCTCTAGAATATGCCATTAGGAAAGTTCAGGATGACACAGAGGGTATGGAATTGAACGGGTTACATCACCTGCTTGTCTATGCGGATGACGTGAATATGTTAGCAGAAAATCCACAAACGATTAGGGAAAACACGGAAATCCTACTTGAAGCAAGTAAAGCGATAGGGTTAGAAGTAAATCCCGAAAAGACTAAGTATATGATTATGTCTCGTGACCAGAATATTCTACGAAATGGAACTATAAAAATCGGAGATTTATCCTTCGAAGAGGTGGAAAAATTCAAATATCTTGGAGCAACAGTAACAAATATAAATGATACTCGGGAGGAAATTAAACACAGAATAAATATGGGAAATGCGTGTTATTATTCGGTTGAGAAGCTTTTGTCATCTAGTCTTCTGTCAAAAAATCTGAAAGTTAGAATTTATAAAACAGTTATATTACCGGTTATTTTTTATGGTTGTGAAACTTGGACTCTCACTTTGAGAGAGGAACAGAGATTAAGGGTGTTTGAGAATAAGGTTCTTAGGAAAATATTTGGGGCTATGGGGGATGAAGTTATGAGAGAATGGAGAAAGTTACACAACGCAGAGCTGCACGCATTGTATTCTTCACCTGACATAATTAGAAACATTAAATCCAGACGTTTGAGATGGGCAGGGCATGTAGCATGTATGGGCGAATCCAGAGCGTTAGTTGGGAGGCCAGCGGGAAAATTACCTTTGGGGAGGCCGAGACGTAGATGGGAAGATAATATTAAAATGGATTTGAGGGATGTGGGATATGACGGTAGAGACTGGATTAATCTTGCTCAGGATAGGGACCGCTGGCGGGCTTATGTGTGGGTTCCTTAAAAACCAGTAAGTAAGTAAGTAAAAGGCTGTTAAAAAAAGTATCAAATATTTTAGGAGATGATATTATGCATCAAAACAAGAAAAAATGTATAATAAGCTTGGGTCCTAATACACATACTTTCTGAGATCTTAACACTTGTTCATAGGAGGTGCTCAATGTGACGTCCATTCATGGCAATGCATTCCCCTGCTCTTCGGCATGAGGAATCACGCAATCTTTGAAATTGACCTGGTTGTTCTTGATAACCAAAAGTCTAGGGGATTTAGGTTTGGGGAACGAACAGGCCAAAGTGTGGGGCCTCCCCGATCAATCCAGCGGTCCTGAAATGTCAGCGTCAGATGTTCACGCATATTGCGGAAAAAATGTGCTGGTGTGTCATCGTGCATGAACCACATCTGTAGTCTTTGCTGACAAGGTAAATACTCCAGTAAGGCAGGCAATAAGTTAATAAGAAAGTTCTGATAACGAGTCCCAGTTAATCTCTGTAATCCATCACCAAGAACGCCTGCCTATACGTTGATTGAGAATCGGTGCTGATGTCTTATTTCTTCAACTGCATGGGGATTTTCCTCAGCCCACACATGCTGATTAAGAAAATTCACAACACCATCTCTGCTGAACCGCCTTCTCATATCTCCAATAAAACTTTTATTTTCAGTATTCCTTGCGACGTATCAGTATTCCATCAACTACGGTGTGATTATCTGGCAGTCTGCTGTATTGTAGGGCAGAGGAATTATTATTATTATTGTTATCCAAATATTGAAACCCTATTTTACCTTGGTATATTAGGGTTGTAGTTTGTTACATGTGAAATACATTATGTAGTGATAATACACAATTTTAAAGAATTAATAGTAGGTCTGAGTCATAGTTACAATATAAACACACTAATTAAGAGACAGTAAACAATACTAAATACGTTATACAATAATTACTTTCAGTTAAAACAAAATGAAATAAAATTAGAAATTATAATCGAAGGTAAGGGTAGAGGAATGCATTGCCATATCTCATATCTCAGAAAGTATATGTTGTAGGACGCATATTTATTACACTTTTTTTTCTTGTTTTTGATGCATACTGTCACCTCCTAAAATATTGGCTACTTTTTTTAACACCCTGTATAAAATTGTCGGTCTTATTTTAATTTCGTGTTAATTGATTTTTAAACGTACAAATTTCTGTATTTCAAAAAAAAAATAGAAATTATAATCGAAGGTAAGGGCAGAGGAATGCATTGCCATAAATGGATGTCACATTCAGCACCTCTTATGAACAAGTGTTCATATCTCAGAAAGTATGTGTTGTAGGACTCATATTTATTACACTTTTTTTTCTTATTTTTGATGCATACTGTCACCTCCTAAAATATTGGCTACTTTTTTTAACACCCTGTATAAAATTGTCGGTCGTATTTTAATTTCGTGTTAATTGATTTTTATACGTACAAATTTCTGTATTTCAAAAAAAAAAATTAGAAATTATAATCGAAGGTAAGGGCAGAGGAATGCATTGCCATAAATGGATGTCACATTCAGCACCTCTTATGAACAAGTGTTCATATCTCAGAAAGTATGTGTTGTAGGACGCATATTCATTACACTTTTTTTCTTGTTTTTGATGCATACTGTCACCTCCTAAAATATTGGCTACTTTTTTTAACACCCTGTCGGTCGTATTTTAATTTCGTGTTAATTGATTTTTATACGTACAAATTTCTGTATTTCAAAAAAAAAAAATTAGAAATTATAATCGAAGGTAAGGGCAGAGGAATGCATTGCCATAAATGGATGTCACATTCAGCACCTCTTATGAACAAGTGTTCATATCTCAGAAAGTATATGTTGTAGGACGCATATTTATTACACTTTTTTTTCTTGGTTTTGATGCATACTGTCACCTCCTAAAATATTGGCTACTTTTTTTAACATCCTGTATAAAATTGTCGGTCTTATTTTAATTTCGTGTTAATTGATTTTATACGTACAAATTTCTGTATTTCAAAAAAAAAAAAAATTAGAAATTATAATCGAAGGTAAGGGCAGAGGAATGCATTGCCATAAATGGATGTCACATTCAGCACCTCTTATGAACAAGTGTTCATATCTCAGAAAGTATGTGTTGTAGGACGCATATTTATTACACTTTTTTTCTTGTTTTTGATGCATACTGTCACCTCCTAAAATATTGGCTACTTTTTTAACACCCTGTATAAAATTGTCGGTTTTATTTTAATTTCGTGTTAATTGATTTTTATACGTACAAATTTCTGTATTTCAAAAAAAAAAAATTAGAAATTATAATCGAAGGTAAGGGCAGAGGAATGCATTGCCATAAATGGATGTAACATTCAGCACCTCTTATGAACAAGTGTTCATATCTCAGAAAGTATATGTTGTAGGACGCATATTTATTACACTTTTTTTTTCTTGGTTTTGATGCATACTGTCACCTCCTAAAATATTGGCTACTTTTTTTTAACACCCTGTATAAAATTGTCGGTCGTATTTTAATTTCGTGTTAATTGATTTTTATACGTACAAATTTCTGTATTTCAAAAAAAAAAAAAAAAAAAAAAAAATTAGAAATTATAATCGAAGGTAAGGGCAGAGGAATGCATTGCCATAAATGGATGTAACATTCAGCACCTCTTATGAACAAGTGTTCATATCTCAGAAAGTATGTGTTGTAGGACGCATATTCATTACACTTTTTTCCTTGTTTTTGATGCATACTGTCACCTCCTAAAATATTGGCTACTTTTTTTTAACACCCTGTCGGTCGTATTTTAATTTCGTGTTAATTGATTTTTATACGTACAAATTTCTGTATTTAAAAAAAAAATTAGAAATTATAATCGAAGGTAAGGGCAGAGGAATGCATTGCCATAAATGGATGTCACATTCAGCACCTCTTATGAACAAGTGTTCATATCTCAGAAAGTATATGTTGTAGGACGCATATTTATTACACTTTTTTTTCTTGGTTTTGATGCATACTGTCACCTCCTAAAATATTGGCTACTTTTTTTAACACCCTGTATAAAATTGTCGGTCTTATTTTAATTTCGTGTTAATTGATTTTATACGTACAAATTTCTGTATTTCAAAAAAAAAAAAAATTAGAAATTATAATCGAAGGTAAGGGCAGAGGAATGCATTGCCATAAATGGATGTCACATTCAGCACCTCTTATGAACAAGTGTTCATATCTCAGAAAGTATGTGTTGTAGGACGCATATTTATTACACTTTTTTTCTTGTTTTTGATGCATACTGTCACCTCCTAAAATATTGGCTACTTTTTTAACACCCTGTATAAAATTTTCGGTTTTATTTTAATTTCGTGTTAATTGATTTTTATACGTACAAATTTCTGTATTTCAAAAAAAAAATTAGAAATTATAATCGAAGGTAAGGGCAGAGGAATGCATTGCCATAAATGGATGTAACATTCAGCACCTCTTATGAACAAGTGTTCATATCTCAGAAAGTATATGTTGTAGGACGCATATTTATTACACTTTTTTTTTCTTGGTTTTGATGCATACTGTCACCTCCTAAAATATTGGCTACTTTTTTTTTAACACCCTGTATAAAATTGTCGGTCGTATTTTAATTTCGTGTTAATTGATTTTTATACGTACAAATTTCTGTATTTCAAAAAAAAAAAAAAAAATTAGAAATTATAATCGAAGGTAAGGGCAGAGGAATGCATTGCCATAAATGGATGTAACATTCAGCACCTCTTATGAACAAGTGTTCATATCTCAGAAAGTATGTGTTGTAGGACGCATATTCATTACACTTTTTTCCTTGTTTTTGATGCATACTGTCACCTCCTAAAATATTGGCTACTTTTTTTTAACACCCTGTCGGTCGTATTTTAATTTCGTGTTAATTGATTTTTATACGTACAAATTTCTGTATTTAAAAAAAAAATTAGAAATTATAATCGAAGGTAAGGGCAGAGGAATGCATTGCCATAAATGGATGTCACATTCAGCACCTCTTATGAACAAGTGTTCATATCTCAGAAAGTATGTGTTGTAGGACGCATATTCATTACACTTTTTTCCTTGTTTTTTATGCATACTGTCACCTCCTAAAATATTGGCTACTTTTTTTTAACACTCTGTATAAAATTGTCGGTCGTATTTTATTTTTATACGAACAAATTTCTGTATTTCAAAAACTGAATTATGTTTTTGTTTTCACATATAATTTTAAATGATCTCCAAGATCTTTTGAACCATAAAGAAAGAGATCGTGAAATAAGATACAGGCTAAAATGACGAGTCAAAGTCAGGAAAAGAAAAGAAATGTCAGAGGGAAGTGGAATAGAATAGGGAGAGAGGACTGCGACAAAGATGAATTTATCATCTACCCTGTTCAATATCCCTGGAGGATCTAGTGCAGAACTCTGTTGAAGACATGGAAGGGGCAATATTGTATGTATGTATGTATTTATTCACACTGCAATGGGTACCCGGTGGCAGTGGTAACTAATTACACTCAATAATGACAATAATAAACTTATTAATTAAAAATACAATTAATAATAATGCTAATAATTAATAATAATAATAATAACAACAACAACAGGGCATATACTAAATTAAATGAAACGATCACTTAAAACAACATTTGAAATATTCTAGTTTGTATCTTAAAACTAAGATCGAACTAAAACCCACGAGTATATGTTCATATCTCCACAAGTACCTTTCAACATTACACTCATTTCGCTGTCAACTCACTCACTGCACTGGAACTACGACACATTTCACTGATTCTATCCTGATTTCACTAACACTTCAAAAACATTTCACTGTTCAAATTCTTTGCACTGCCACTATAAACTATAAAGCTTCACTGACAGGAACACGTTTCACTTACACAGCACACTTCACTGACACGACATACTTCTTCACTGACACAACATAATTCTTCACTGATACAGCACTTCAATAACAACATATCATTTACCCCCTTAAATACTGTGTATAATTATCGTCTATTAGTAAGGTCCTTAAGCCTATTTTTAAATGCATTTTTGGTTGTTGGTAAAGCCTTTAGTAAGTCTGCAGGTAAAGCATTCCAGTCCCTGATAGTACGATTGAGAAAAGAAAACTTTCCAGTGTCCGTCCTCTGCCTTCTTTCCCTCAATTTATATGAGTGGTCGTTCCTTGAAGAGTAATTTGGCGGCTGCAACCTATTTTTTATCTCTCTCCAGGCAGGCTCGCCTCTGCATGTTTTGAACAGTGCGCATAATCGAATTCGCGTTCTCCTGTCCTTGAATGTGTCCCATTTTAATGGTGAATTTTTCCGACAACACTTGAGAGCCCGTTTTTGAATCTTTTCCAGTGTCTTAATAGTAAGAGGAAGAGTGAAGTTCATAAGATTTGCTGATGATATGGCGTTGTTAGAGGAAGAGGAGACGATACTAAGGGATATTCTACTGGAGCAGTATGGAATTAAGATAAATGCAAACAAGATGAAGACTATAGTTATCGCAATAAAAATAAATGAGATAAACTTTCGAATTCAAAATGAGGCAGTAAAACAAGTGGATAGCTTTAAATACTTGGTGTGTACTATAATTAGTAACATGAGCTACTGCCAAGAAGTAAAAAGCAATGGCATAGGAACTATAAGGCGAATGTTAGGTAACGCCAGACAAATCCTGGAATTGATCTCGGCAAAAACCATTTCTGTACCACCAATTCCACTGACACTAGATCAGCGTGCAGTCAATACAGAATCGTTTCAAAATGGCAAAGTCACGGCTTTGATTGGTCAGGTCTGTTTCATCTCATTTGCGCCTGCCTGTATCTTTAGTTCCTTTTGATGTGTATGACATAATATGATTGACATATCGTGTGTATGCAATTTACTTCTGTGGTTTATCCAGTTATTTGAAGCGTTTACAAGGGGTTGGGGGTTTGAGGGGAGAGCTTGTATGCTGCAACAGTATGTTACAAAGTAGTTTATTCCCGTAAAAGCGATATTTCTGTACTTCCTATGAAGTTAACATTACTTTCAGTTCATTTTAGTTTCACTTAGTTTACGTTATTAGGTGTGGCTTCGTTCAGAGTATTAACTTCACAGTACATTATACTAGTATTTTTGCATTGGTAGATGAGTATGATCAAAAATCCACAAATGATTAGGGAAAACACGGGAATTTTACTTGAAGCAAGTAAAGAGATAGGCTTGGAAGTAAATCCCGAAATGACAAAGTATATGATTTTGTCTCGTGACCAGAATATTGTACGAAATGGAAATATAAAAATTGGAAATTTATCCTTTGAAGAGGTGGAAAAATTCAAATACCTGGAAGCAACAGTAACAAATGTAAATGATACTCGGGACGAAATTAAACACAGAATAAATATGGGAAATGCCTGTTATTATTCGGTTGAGAACATTTTATCATCCAGGCTGCTGTCAAAAAATCTGAAAGTTAGAATTTATAAAACACTTATATTACCGGTTGTTCTTTATGGTTGTGAAACTTGGACTCTCACTTTTAGAGAGGAACATAGGTTAAGGGTGTTTGAGAATAAGGTGCTTCGGAAAATATCTGGGGCTAAGAGGGATGAAGTTACAGGAGAATGGAGAAAGTTACACAACACAGAACTGCACGCATTATATTCTTGACCTGACATAATTAGGAACATTAAATCCAGATGTTTGAGATGGGCAGGGCATGTAGCACGTATGGGCGAATCCAGAAATGCATATAGAGTTTTAGTTGGGAGGCCGGAAGGAAAAAGACCTTTAGGGAGGCCGAGACGTAGATGGGAAGATAATATTAAAATGGATTTGGGGGAGGTGGGATACGATGATAGAGACTGGATTGATCTTGCTCAGGATAGGGACCAATGGCGGGCTTATGTGAGGGCGGCAATGAACCTGCGGGTTCCTTAAAAGTCAGTAAGTAAGTAAGTAAGATGAATATGATTTTGTCATATCTCTTTATCATTTGTTTCTTTACTTCAAGCCTCACGCGATAACCATGGCGACCGTTTTCATTTGTCTTCATCCCATACTGCTCACAGCTGTCATTTAGCTCCAGTAGCATATCCCTTTTCATAGTTTGAAGAAGTAATAGAAAGAACCCTTTTATCTGTGTGCACGTGTTCGCAGTAAGTGTTTAGAAAAGAAAACATAGGCCTGAATTCAATTGACTTTAATTCAATTGACATCACAAACAATTAAAGTAGTATAGAACACAGAGTATGAGTAAGCACATATCTGTACATAGTGTAAATATAGAAAAGTAGATTAGGTAAGACAGAATAGGATTTAATTAAGAAGAAAAAGCCAAATTGTATAAAGTACAACATTACTTAACTCAGGCATTCCATACAAATAGCGGCATAATACAGGGACATCATTTTATTTTTACCAACATTTTTAATATTAACCTGGCTATACCTTTGTATTAACGATTGAAACCGGAAACACCGTTTGCTACCCCTTCCACGACTGGAGTTCGATGATACTGGCGTAAAATACAAATTACTTTACTAGGTATAGGAGGGCAGAAAAGTAGTTCACCCACTTACGTAAACTAGGAAATATCGCAATTTTGAGTTTGATAATTTTCATTAGGTTTTTGTTTAATCAAAATACAGTACTGTATTAACACTTAGGCCTAGTGTTTTTACTCACGAATTGACCTATCCATTCGGAAGTATTAATTATGCAGTGTATATTGTTCTGTTACATCACATTAGCGTACAATATAGAGAATGAAGTTAAATTGAAAAATAATCATAATATGAATATTTAAACACATTTTTGAAAATGGTGGCCGTTCATTTCGATACAGACTTCAGTTCCAATGTGCATATTATCGCACTATAGACTATTGTACCTAATTCCAATTACCAGTTTCGTCCTACGTACAAGTAACTCATGTTGAAATAGTTCTGTACCTACTCTATAAAAGAGTACCTTACGTACTGTAAATTCAATCTTCACTTCTGCCCGATCCGAAAAGATAAAATTACTCAGACATGCTATCTACTGTCCGTTCAAGTGGTTTTGTCGCAGGGTCGTAGAAAGGGGGGATCACGTGACAGTTAATTACTTAACGAGGCCCTTTTATTTAAGTTATTTTAGACAGTTGTATAATATTACGTAGACGTCCAATTCCTGACAGAAATTAATATTTTCAGAAAAGAGCTAAGATAGCCCAGCTACTAGATTTAACAGACGGTCGAACAGAAGCAAGTGGGGGAAACCGGGATGTGACGTAGGCAAACGGACGACAGTACCTGTACGAAAATATGATTCAATATTGAAAGCTCTTTCGTCACTGGAAAACGCGAACATATTTCTGGAACGTACTATACTCACTGACTCAGTACTGCTTACGCGCCCTCGGCTCTGTGTCGTGAACGGTTGGAAGTTTACTAGTAGAAGGGGTGGGAGTGAAGTACATTCCAAAACTCAGGTACAATAAAAATTGAAGTAAAAATAAAATGATGTCCCTGTACAAGCTTATATTGTAATTAGTCAACAATCAGGTATATGGTAGCTTATCAATCATCAACTTAACACAATTGGAATTCAACTTAATATGTATCCCAGGCAATATAGATGTAAACCAGAACATGTAGTATTACAAACTGTAATGGAACATGTTGTTTAATTACGGCACTAAAAAAAAAAATAGGCCTACCATTATCGACTTTGAACAGTGACACAGGAAGAGATGATACATTGAGAATTGTTAGCGATGCGCATCTTATTTACAAATTACTGTCGGTTAGAGATGGGTAAAAAAACCTGGAATAGTTTATGTGAAACTGTTTCACAATTGAAACAGTTTCGTGAAATAACCTGTTCCAACTGTTCCAAAGAGTGTTACACTACTCCAGTGATCACTTCAACGTTCCACATGGTTCCGAGAGAAACAGTTCAATTTCTAAACAGTTTTACTCTTCTTTGTTGTCTGCAAGGGGCACCTGTAGCGCTATCATTGAACTCCAATCAAAAGTAGATATAATACTATCCATGTTTGTGCCTTCGTGCAACAGTAGCCTATGTAGGATCCCGCAATTTAATTGTACGAATCAAATTCCCTAATAAATCTCCTGATTATTAGCTGTCCATTGATGGATAATATGTTCATGATAACTACTGAAGCTTTCCTGGCGACGTGATAATTCGAAATTTTCTCGGGTTTCCAGCCAGGTCATAAGTTGGTGATCCACCGACGTTTCGAGGATGTTCATCTTCCTCATCTTCAGGGTTAAATGATATCTGAGGGTACCCAGCTCCTTAATTTATAGTGCCAGAGGGAGGAGTCAGCCGAGGAGCTGTGCGCCGACTATCACGTCGCCAGGAAAGCTTCAGTAGTTACTTCAAATTCCTTTACGGGAAGGATGTTTACCAGGCAGCTAGAAGACACCAAAACCTGCGAGAGACTAAGGGGAAATTACTTAGCTCCTTGGCCTTTCCAGCCAATCGGCGCACAGCTCCTCGGCTGACTCCTCCCTCTGGCACTATAAATTAAGGAGCTGGGTACCCTCAGATATGCCCCATCTGAACATATTCCGACCACACTATAGCCAATTGGCTTGTCGTCAGCACGACATCTCATCCTGATCTAGGTTTTTCCGTGGTTTCCCTTGAGCAATAAGACAAATGTCGGGATGAGCCCTAAAAGAAATGGGCCACGGACCACTTCCCTTCCCCCACTCTTTCTCTTCTACTATCACAAAGAACTTGCTAATTTCTTAGATACAAACCCTGAATTATGATAATAGGGGAATATAAATATATTGTAAGTTCACAGGGCTAACGGCTTCGAAGCTGGGTACCTGGTTCTAATGAAGTGCACTGGTAGCAAACTAAAACATGGAGGCATGAGATAGTTACTCTGCCTGCCATTAAAAATTCACTTCACTAAATCCCCAAGGTTAAAAAAAAAAAAAAAAAAAAAAAAAAACACCTCAGATATGCTCATATCTGGCCTCGGCCAGTATGATCCTAGGTTACGGCGTAGGCACCAGACAGGTCCATTAGCTATACTATTGAGACAGGAGGACAGGGAGGCTGGCGTTACTCCCAGGTTTTGGTAGCCACGACTCAACTCCATGAGACTCCTTGGATAGTGCAACCGCTTTAAAATGACCTTGTCTTAACTGGGCTAAACAAAATCCCTCCCTAACAATATCTACTTTTGTTGATCGATGGAACTATCATAGAGCCAATTGGCTAGTATAGATCCATCGATTCATAGAGTCATTCAACCTAAGAGCCAACTGGCTAGTCTCTGATATTGAGACAACTCATCCTGCCTAAGGTTTTTCCGTGGTTTTCCTAAGGCGCTAAGACAAATGTCGGGATGAGCCCTAAAAGAAATGGGCCACGGATCTGCACTCATATCCCCATGAATCTCCCTAATTACTCTAAATTAATGAAAAATTACATCTCTCCCCTCTCTTCGTAATTGAGCCACCATATAGCCAAATGGCTGGTCTCTAAATTGAGACGATTCAACAAGGCTCATGACAACAATCACCTCATACATAATAGCTAAATTGGCTAGTCTCTTACATATGAGACAACTCATCCTGCCTAAGGTATTCCGTGGTTTTCCTAAGGCGTAAGACAAATGTCGGGATGAGCCCTATAAGAAATGGGCCACGGACCTATATGCCCTTCCCCATATATATTCCCCTTGTGTAAACGACGTATGCCCTAGTTCAGAACCTATAAATTGTCTATTAAATATACGAGGTCACTTAATTAGTCGCAATTTGAAAGGACAGGGACCTCTCAAATTGCAGATTTAGATTTCACGGCGCTTCTTCCGACGGCCTTCACATGCTTTGTCACCGAACAACAGACGACAGCGTCTTGCCATCCTAACGGCAAACACCAGCCAGCTCCTCCTCGCCCCGTTCCGTGATCACTTGATCAAATCTCAGTCCCCCTCGCGTATGTGGTACCTAAGAGGTTACGTCCAATTTCGGCTTCCCCTTTAAAATTTTCTAGAGCTCCTTCAGTGGAGCAGCGTAACCCGGAGTGAGACTAGTGGCCAACAGGCTTGGAGCTCACATACTTAGTTTTGTTCAGCCCCCAACCCCTTGCAAGGACGCGTTTTGCGTACCTTTTAAATTTGTCCTCCCAATTCTCTTTCGATTTTTCGATTTTTTCCCTCAGATATCATTTAACCCTGAAGATGAGGAAGATGAACATCCTCGAAACGTCGGTGGATCACCAACTTATGACCTGGCTGAAAGCCTGAGAAATTTTTTCGAATGTTCATGGTGCCCTAAAATAGTGTTAATTATTAATATACCGCGTAGCTTTGGATCGCGATGGCTGGAGACGAGTCCTTGAGGAAGCCAGGACTCAGCAATGAGTTGTAGAGCTACTGATGATGATGATGATGATGATGATGATGATGATGATGACGATGATGATTAATATACCGCGAAAAATATTATCGCCTAATGTCTTATCGTTATTAAACTCTCCTAGGTTTATATGCGTTATTTTTACTACAATCGGTTCATTTTGAATTGTAATTATTTATTGTACCCTTAACAGTAGAGTTTGGCAACACGATTCTTTTTCAGAAGTCGATTCCAACGATTCAATGATACATTGCCAATCAATTCTAACGATTCGTTCACGATTCTTCTCAGTCTGCGATTCTAACTATTCTTTTGAATCGTCAAAGAACGACTCTCAGGACACTTTCCTTTGCAAACCACGCGTAGAACAAAAACGTTCTAAATCTCTCGCACAGATGGCATAAGAGGCGAGACATTGGATTGTCTGTTTCTTATTGGCTGGAACTATTCAGCATGACCTCCATTAATCTACAAAATTACCCAAGATAATTTTTCTAAATTATAATTTATCAGCTGTACCTTATTATGAAGCACATTTTTTGCATTACGTCTCTATTTAACTATGCAAATTTCAGGTTCGTGTTCATTATTTTTCACACTTAACAAATGCAGATTTTGATTTCACTCTCGCTCGGGAGCATTCGGCACTGTTCGGAAATGTCCGCTGACAGGTTACATCAAACAAGTAAATAGAATCGTGGGTTACGATACCATGTCAATTCGTTACTATTCTTTTGAACGACGATTCGTTACGATTCTTTTGAACGACGATTCGTTGATACCACGAATCGATTCTTACGATTCTTTATTATTAGTCGTTCGAATGAACGATTCGTTCACGAATCGACCCAACTCTACTTAACAGTAACCTACGAAAAATGACTTTCGTTGTCATAATACACTGAACGGCTGATTTAAAGACGATTCAAGTGCTTTCAAACATGTTTCCGAAGCAGATGAGAAGTTGACACACTTGGAACAGGTGGCACTGATGTTGTAAACATATTATTATGAAACTGTTTCTTTGAAACTGTTATTTTGGAATAGCTTCGTTCATGAAACAGTTACAGTCGAAACTGTTTCTTAAAAAGAACAGTTTATCAGACGAGAGCGGACTGAGGAGGAAGGGATGTGAACAGATAACGTACGACAACACGTGCAATATTTGTACTGCAGCAAACGGAAACATTAGGTCTCCTTCTGTTCAACTCAGCTTTAATTTCCATACGCATTGTTACTCATGTTTCCTGCACGAGTAATAACCTGGCTACTGGGATGCTTATCTGAGCGATGTTTATAATAATCAGCACCGATAGTCACGAAGTTCACATTCTTTCCGCTCGTCTTCTCCTGTGTAACGGACAGTACTTCTCTTCGCAATCAAATGATTCTGTTATTTTCAATATCGTGCCCCTCTAACCTTCATTAAACTAAGCGTAAATGAAAAAGAGAAAAAAAAAAATCAGAAATTCCTATCTGCGCTTCACTTTGCTTCGGGTTTCATAAGGAATTTCGTTATTGAGTTCATCGTCTTGCTTGTGCGTCCGTCTAATTGAAGTTTGCGTAGAGGTAACTAGAAAATATGCAGACGTGAAGGGCTCCCTTAACTGCCTGCTGCACTGAATAGGATTACATTAACTCATGAAGGAATCCGCGTTTTTTTTTTTTTTTTGCTATCATGAGACTGGATAATTCTTGTTGCATGTTACTACAACTACTACTGCTGGTTCTACTACTACCACTGCTGATGTTACTATTATTACCTACCATCACCACTGCTGCTACTATTACTAATACTACCGCCATTACTATTACTGGTACTACTGGCTTTATGGTTTGAATCTAATGGGTTCTTGCTTAATCAAGAAAAAACTATCAACTTAACTTTCAGCCTAAACTATCTAATAAATAAGGACAACAGAGTTGACTACACAAAATTTCTGGGACTTTTTATAGACTCCAGTTTAACATGGGATAAGCACATCGAATACATATGCACAAAGCTATCAAGAGTTTTATATTTGCTAAAGAAATTAACTACTTGCGTTTTTCAAAATTATTTAAGGTATGTATTAACGTTTGAAATGGCGTTTTTATGGCTATTTTTCTTTGTAATAATGTTAGCTGCAAAATCCTAGTACAGAGCATTGTACGCATAAACAGCAATAACTCAGTGAAAGAAATTTCAAAATTGAGTAATTTTTAGAAAATATATGGCATTTTGAAGAAATAGAATAATGTTTAATTAATCATTTTTTAAGGAATCAAAAAGTGAAATTGAAGTTTCTGATATATGGTTATGTTAGTCTACTTTCATATCTTGTCTGATAAATATCTTAAAAAGGTTGATTAAAAAATGTAGATTTTCCTCCAAAACGTTAATACATATCTTAAGATGTGCCTACTTTTCTTTCTTTCAGTCGATAATTCGATATGCCCTAATTTTCTGGGGAAATGGAACCAAAATTGGAAGCGTCTTGATTTTACAAAAGAAAGCCATTAGAATTTTATGTAAATCAAACTATCTGGAACATTGTCGGCTACTTTTCAGACAATCACGGATTTTAACAATCATAAATTTGTATATATGTGATCTAGTACTTTACACTCGACAAAATATCGACAATTACTCATTAGTGGCCAATATACATGATCATGAAATTAGAAATAGTGAACAAATTAATATTCCTTATTGTAGATTACACAAGAGCAACACAAACTTTTTAATTATGGGGATGAAATTATATAATAAGCTCCCAAGTCAATATTGTAAATTACCAATCAATAGCTTCAAAACTAGATTTTACAATTGGTTATTAAATAATCCTTTTTATTCTGTTGCTGAGTTTTTCAACACAAATTTGTATGAAATTGTATTTTAATAAATAAGTTTAATTGCAATTTAGTTAGTTTTCTTCAATTTAAAAATTTCAGATTATTTCGTGTTTTCATTGTATCACTCAGCCTCCTATAAAATTGAGTACCGGGTCTTTCCCGGGGGTAAAAGGCGGTCAGAGAGTGGTGCAGACCACACCACCTCATTCTAGTGCCGAGGTCAAGGAAAGCATAGGGCTCTACCTCTGTGCCCCCCAAGTGCCTTCATGGCATGTTACGGGGATACCTTTACCTTTACCTTTTCACTTAAATTTTACTGTGTCTGTTATTAGTGTTTTTTAAAATGTATTTATATGTTTTTTCAATGTATTCTGACGAAGCCTAAAACTGTATGTCTAATGGCCAAATAAATTGAATTGAATTGAATTACTACCACCACTATTGCTACTGTTGTTATTTCTACTACTGCCACAACTAATACTGCTACCACTACCACCGCTATTGCTATCACTACTACAACACTATTGTTACTACTACTAACACAGCTGCTACTACTACTGCTACCACTACTCTTACTACTACTGCTACCACTACTCTTACTACTACTACTGCTACCACCGCTGTACTAGCACTACTAGCACCACCACTGCTATTACTACTACTGCTACTTCAAATGTTATTGCTACTGCTACTCTTACTACTACTGCTACCACTGCTGTACTAGCACTACTAGCACCACCACTGCTATTACTACTACTGCTACTTCAAATGTTATTGCTACTGCTACTCTTACTACTACTGCTACCACTGCTGTACTAGCACTACTAGCACCACCACTGCTATTACTACTACTGCTACTTCAAATGTTATTGCTACTGCTACTCTTACTACTACTGCTACCACTGCTGTACTAGCACTACTAGCACCACCACTGCTATTACTACTACTGCTACTTCAAATGTTATTGCTACTGCTACTCTTACTACTACTGCTACCACTGCTGTACTAGCACTACTAGCACCACCACTGCTATTACTACTACTGCTACTTCAAATGTTATTGCTACTGCTACTCTTACTACTACTGCTACCACTGCTGTACTAGCACTACTAGCACCACCACTGCTATTACTACTACTACTACTTCTAATGTTATTGCTACTGCTACCACCGCAGCTACTAGTCCTACTACTACTGCTATTACTATTGCTGCTACTACTACTACTGTTGCTAGTGCTTCTGTTTCTACTGCTACCACCGCAGCTACTAGTACTACAACTACTGCTATTACTATTGCTGCTACTACTACTACTGTTGCTAGTGCTTCTGTTTCTACTGCTACCACCGCAGCTACTAGTACTACAACTACTGCAGCTATTACTATTACTGCTACTACTACTACTACTACTGTTGCTACTGATTCTAATACTACTGCTGTCTACACCTGTGGAGTAACGGTCATGGCGTCTGGCCGCAAAACCAGGGTTCGAATCCCGGTCGGGGCAAGTTGAGGTTTTTTCCGAGGTTTTCCCTCAACCCAATACGAGCAAATGCTGGGTAACTTTCGGTGCTGGATCCCGGACTCATTTCACGCGCATTATCATCTTCATTTCATTCAGACGCTAAATAACCTAGATGTTGATACAGCGTCGTAAAATAACCCAATAAAATAAATTACTACTACTGCTACCACCTCAGCTACTAGTGCTACTACTACTACTACTATTATTGTTACTGCTGTCCACACCTGTGGAGTAACGGTCACCACGTCTGGCCGCGAACCAGGTGGCCCGGGTTCGAATCCCGGTCGGGGCAATTTACCTGGTTGAGGTTTTTCCGGGGTTTTCCCTCAACCCAATACGAGCAAATGCTGGGTAACTTTCGGTGCTGGACCCCGGACTCATTTCACCGGCATTATCACCTTCATTTCATTCAGACGCTAAATAACCTAGATGTTGATACAGCGTCGTAAAATAACCCAATAAAATAAATGTTACTGCTACTATTACTGCTGTTGCTTTTAATACTACTACTGCTACTACTACTACTACTACTACTACTACTACTACTACTACTACTACTACTACTACTACTACTACTACTGTGACTGTGTTGGTAATCTAAAGGTTTACAGAGCCAAGTTTTGATAATTATTTGTCTTTGGAGCAAAATTAAAGGATATAGTGTCGATTTATCCATTCCTTCCCAACCTGATATTCCACACTGGGCTATAGATTAAAACAGAGCTAAGTGCACTATATGTTGGACATACATAGGTAAATAGGAGCGTAGCCTATAACGAAAAATTTGTAGATTGTTTTACGCAGTCTGTTAAATGTTGACCAATAATGATTAGGGACCGGATTTTTATGTAATTAGATATTATATTCCTTTCAACCTAACCGTATATAAATAACAAATCTTTGCGAATCTTGCAATTACCATTAATATACTAAAATTTGATATTACATATTTTTATATATTTACCCCACATTACAAATTATGGCTTTGTGTTATATAAATCTACATATTTAGGAGTTTTATTCATTTTTATTTTTCCAAAAGAACAAAAAAAACTTCTACCGAGGAAGTTTACAATTTAAAACACACAGATTTAAAGGATATAATTGTTCTGCACATGCCGTTCTCATGCAATTTGCAACCTTACCCACCCACGGAAAACCCGTGTCAAGACTGACATGAGCCGCAATGAAGTAGCCGACTTTTGAAAAGAAGCTGGAGTAAAGGAACAAACTGTAAATATATTGAAAGATTAAAATAAATAGCTTTTCAGGTTATTGCTTGACCTCTTTACTTTAAATTTAGTAGACCTATACGGAAATGGGATTTTCCGAGCAATTAGAAAGTATGGTTCTCGGCTGGAATAATCCTACCCTTCTGAATGAGACAGGAATGTCACTTTTGAAACAACAGTTTGTAAATGCCTGTAGTTTGAGGTATTAGTAGGTACTTTGTTTCTTACATGGAGCAGCTAAAATGTATATGTCCCACATCTCCTCTTATTTTCTCCTATTCCAGTAAAGCGAAACAGTGCTTGCAGTACTGTTGTGTTACTCATTTTACTAAGTTCTCTAGTTTTAGTATTTACAATACCTATAAAGTACACGTACAAGTGAGTTTATCCACTGCTTTAAACTAACTAAACCCTAAAGCCAAAAATAAAATCATGGATTGCGATGGACGAAGCTTACACTACAGATGGAAAAATAGTAATGTGTCAAATATGCGGTAAAAAAGTCGGGTGATCTATGAAATCACAACTGGAGAGTCTTACCTATCCTATACCTGCCAGATATTGATATTAAATATTTTCGTGATTTTACACATTTTGGGTCCACACCTGTGGAGTAACGGTCAGCGCGTCTGGCCGCGAAAACAGGTGGCCCGAGTTCGAATCTCGGTCGGGACAAGTTACCTGGTTGAGGTTTTTTCTGGGGTTTTCCCTCAACCCAATACGAGCAAATGCTGGGTAATTTTCGGTGCTGGACCCCGGACTCATTTCACCGGCATTATCACCTTCATTTCATTCAGACGCTAAATAACCTAGATGTTGATACAGAGTCGTAAAATAACCCAATAAAATAAAAAAAAAAATACAAATTTCGGGACATATTCAGCTTATTTTTCTTACATAAATGTGTACATATTTGACATCTTGATATTACATAAAAATCCGGTCCCTAGTAATGATTATATTGGCTCTATCTTTTTATCCACGCATTCCTTCTCAGACTGAAACCTTTAGGCTTTGTCTTTCATTCGTCTTTATTGTGGTGGAATAACTTACCTAGGTATATTCTTTCCCCGGTTGTGGTTGAAGGCTGTGTATAAATAATAGGTTGACGTGGATATCAATATCCCTGTAATTACATGTTGCAGCGGTGTGGCAGGCATTTCCTTCTCGCTTTGTACAATAACCCAATTTCCTGACGTCGTCGGTCCATCCATCTCCACCCGACATCTTGCGCCGGTATCAGTCGGTGCCGGGCGATGCCGTCCCGTGCCCTACCTGACTGCTGTGGTCCGCGATGTCTCCTATTCAACTGCAACTTTGCAAAAATTAAGCAAAAGCTTCTAGTTTACCTGTTTATTACTAGGACAGCCATCACGATCATGTCATGAGAATTCCACAGTCATCTTCAGCGCACCGAATGACGTTTTCGAATTATTCGTACTTTTCCTACAAACACATTTCAGTGTCTCGTCTGAGTTTGATATGTCTGACTTCTTTAAAAATTGCGAAACGGGGGAAATCACTTGACAGTTAAGGCTGGTTCACAATAAACCGGGAACGAGAACCAGAATGAAAACGAGAAGCAGAGGACGTGAATATGAAAATTTTTGATTCACAATAAACCGAGAACGTAGACAAGTATGCATATCGATATGCATGTAAATAACAATATGTAAAGTCGATATTACGCATTCCGTTGTTATTTGTGTATAATTGACCAATGGCGTTCTCTCATGAGTACAAGGCAGCCAACATAAACACAGGTTAACCAACTTCGAAATTTCAACTGAAACATTTCATTAGGTACGGTACTATAAATATGTCCATGCATCTTTATTATCACAACCTATTTTAAGTCTATCATAACGTAAAATAATTACAGAAGAAACATTTGTAATAGAACAAAAATGAACATAACAGTAGTTATCAAATTGAAGCAATACAGTAATAAAATATGATTCACTTACGATCGGTGTTCAAAGATGCAGCTATTGAAAGCCACATATTCTCCATTTTCTCATCTTTTACGAGGCACGCCGCTTATCGTAAATGTGAGGATTTTCCTCAACACTCAATATTAGAATCTCATCAAATGAAACTTGCTCCATGATGCACAACACAGAACAAAAATAAAGCATAGATTATGTCACGGTCTTCTTGCTACAAAATATACGACGACAAAATAGCTTTTAGATGGCAATAGAATGAATCTAGTGGGCTGTGATCAGAAACGTGAACGCCAAAGTTGAAACTTGGCCAACTCTCCGTTCCCGATCCCGGGCTCCGGCAAGCTTTTCGTTAATTGTGAATGCTGACATTTAAATGTACACATTTTAACAATTTTACCGTTTTCGTTCCGATTCTCGTTTCCGGTTTATTGTGAACCAGCCTTTACTTATTTTACCGGACTCTTTTCTTTAAATTATTTTAAACAATTGTGTAATATTACGTAGGGCTATACTTCCAATTCAGAACAACAAATATTTTCAGGAAAGAGCCCAAACAGCCCAGCCAATAGGTTTTACAGAAAGGTCAGCAGAAACGAGTGCAGGAAATCGAGACATGACCACTATGGTCTGTCCAAAACAACTTCCGACCTGACAAATTGCGTCTTTAGCATGTTACTATGGCAACCATTCAAATCAGCCAATCACGAGAGACGCGTAACCATGGTAACGGGACGGTGTTGCCGTGTGTATGTTTACAAGTTGCACGTGAATACCACGGCCTAATGGTGAATATAGTCGCCTGCAATAACTTTGAGTTGGCTGGTTAGCGCGTGCTTTGTATGAATTAAAAATATTATTTAGTTGTATTATGGTTTTAGTGTATCGATAATTATTATGTTTAAATTATATTAGACGTATTATCTTAGTTTTCATTGGTGGAGTGTGTGGCTAGTGTGCGTTTTCTAGTTTGTGCGAGAGTTTCTAAACAGATGACTTGTGCAATGTCGGAAGGAAGGAAAGGCAAGCGGAGAACAAAGAATATTGTACAAGGTGCCCCGTTAAAGAGTCAAGCGAGAGAGAGAGAAGGTGTGTGGTATGTAAGAGAGTATTTTGAGAGGGGAAAGATAATGGCGGGCCTCTTTTACCTTTGGCGCAAGCCGTAATGAGAACTGCTGCTTGTGTTAAAATTAATAAGAGCACTGTTATCGATATTGGAAAAGAAAAAAGCCGTGCAGATTTTTAATCATAAATATTTTCATAGTTTACAATTTTTTCAACGTTTTTCTAACAATATTACATTGAAGAATACCGACAATTGTAAAAGTAGAGGCTTCGTATTAAATTTAAACCTGTTTTTACAGTTTACAGTCCTTTCGACTCTTTTCTAACGGTATTACATTGAAGAATACTACTACTACTAATACTACTTTCTCAATCTTGCATTCTCTGAAAAGACTTAAAAATTTCTTTCCTTCTAAACTGAAACAGATCTTGATACAAACCCTGGTGATGCCTTACTTTGACTATTGCGACGTTTTGTATAGTGATCTTAGTGTTGAATTGTCATTGAGGCTTCAGCGTGTTCATAATGCTTGTGTTCGTTTCATTTTTAACAGCCGTCGCTATGATCATGTCTCCGAGTATTTCTTTCAATTATCTTGGCTTCGTTTACGGGAGAGACGTTCAGTTCATTCACTCTGTTTTCTGTATCAGATTTTAAATAATTCCACACCTATTTACCTAGTTCCTCGCTTCACACTTTTAGCATCCCACCACAACCGTGATACACGTTCACAGCATAACCATGTTCTATCAATTCCATTCCATCAAACATCTCTCTACTCTGCTTCCTTCACAATACACACAGCTCGTTCCTGGAATTCCTTGTCACAGGAAATCAGGAGCAGTCGGAGTCTAAAATCTCTTAAGTACACTCTACTTAGAAATGTCTTTAATGAACAGAACTAGACTCTTGCGGAAGTTTCTAAATAGTCTTAAATGACCAAGTTGTTATTTTTTTCTCCTCTCTCTTCTTCTTTTTTTTCTCTTGTCTTTTTTTTATTATCTTCATATATTATTTAATCATTTATGTTTGTATGCCATTTAGTAGGACTTTGCTAATCAACATTTTATGTCTTGTCACCCATATGTATTCTACAATTAGTATTAGGCTTCAGAACGGGACACAGCACATCGACTGCACTGCTTAAAGTGACTGAGGATATACGGGAAGCTTTAGACAAAGGACAAATCACAATACTAACATTTTTAGACTACTCCAAAGCCTTCGACACTGTAGATGTTGACTTACTAATTGCAAAATTAAGAATACTGCATTTTTCTGATAATGCGTTAGGGTGGATAGACTCCTATCTTCGTGAACGCCAACAGTGCGTGTCTATTAATAATCGTTATTCCACTTGGCGTACCACGAAGACTGGCGTACCACAAGGCTCTGTCCTAGGACCTTTACTATTTTCTATTTATATTAATGATATTTCTTCTAATCTAACATCCTGCCGACACCATATTTATGCTGACGACATACAAATCTATCTGCATACTCGACCTAACTACATAATTGACGCCATAACTAAAGTTAATGATGACTTGAATTCTATATCCATATGGTCGAAAACGCACGGACTTAATTTAAATGCAAGTAAATCGCGGGCAATCTTAATAGAACATCAAAGATCGAAGTGTGACAAACAAAATTTGCCACCGATAATTGTAAATAATACTACTATTCCATACAGTACGACTGTGAAGAACCTTGGTATTTATATGGATTGTCACCTGGAATGGAATGAACAAGTGAATCACACTTCCAAAAAAATATTTTCCATTATTCACTCATTAAAGCGACTGAAGAACTTTCTTCCTGATAAATTAAAATTAATCCTTGTACAAACACTCGTGATGCCACACTTTGACTACTGCGATATTATATTAAGTAACCTAAATGCAAATTTGAGCAACAGGCTACAACGTGTGCATAATGCGTGCGTCCGTTATATTTGTAATATTCGTAAGTATGATCATGTTTCCCCGTCTTTCCAAACTCTGTCTTGGCTAAGGCTAAGCGATCGACGAGCCCTGCATTCTCTTGTTCTCTTATTTCAAATTCTGCGCACCGCTACCCCAATATATTTGGCTTCTCGTTTTCAAAATTTATCCGCATATCATCAGCTAAGTACAAGATCTCATTATAACAATTTACTCATTATACCCTACCACAAGACATCTTTATATTCTTCATCCTATACAGTTTCAGTTGCCAGAAATTGGAACTCGCTTCCGAGTGATATAAGGGGTTGTTGGACAATAACTTAATTTAGGTCAAAATTACATAAATTCTTACTTAACAGATGAATTGCTGATTAATATTTGTTACTTATAATGAAACTAACATCTGTCCATTATTATTATTATTATTATTATCATTAATTTCTCTAAATAGATTTACAAAACCTCTAATGGCAATTACATTAATATTCTCATTGTAGAAATAGAAATATATATTCTCCCTGTAACATAGTCCTAGTAAGCTTATATTAAATTAATTTTCATCATTTTACTAGCTATCTCAAATATTAAATTAATTATAATTCATTGAATTAAATTAGCTCATAAATTAAGTTACTACTTTACCTTATAGATTTATCTAAATTTAAATAAATGTGTAGTGAAGATTATTGCTGGAGAACCTTTTAAGTGTAGTGAAAATATTTGTAATTTAAATTTATGTATTGTATTGATTAAGGCTGGTTGAGTGGAAGAGAAGGCCTTATGGCCTTAACTCTGCCAGCGAAAATAAAACATTATTATTATTATTATTATTATTATTATTATTATTATTATTATATTAACTGAATAATATATCTCAAGTAAATTAATCGTCCAATTTGTCTCGGGCATTTTAGATCTTATAAATTGTGTGTTTGTGTGTGTGTGTGTGTGTGTGTGTGTATTCCCCTTATGTTACGTAACTGATTTTGATTATGTGTAATTTTCTACTTTATTTTATATATTATGTAACTGATCTTGACCATTTGTAATTTTATATTATGTAACTGATCTTGTCTATTGTAATTTCCTACTATATTTTATGTAATTTCTAAGTTATTTTCTTTTGTGTTGTTTTGCAGTCAAATTTTGTATCTCATGTATTTGTATTATTGAAACCTGGTTGAGTGGAAGAGAAGGCCTCATGGCCTTAACTCTACCAGGCAAAATAAACCTACTACTACTACTACTACTACTACTACTACTACTACTACTACTATTACTACTACAATAAACTAATAAAAATAATAATGTACACAAGTTTTAATGCCTAGTGTTCAACAAATTGGTTAGAAATGTATGTGTTCATGTCAGCTGATCATTACTGCACTCTATCGGCAGCCCGCTCGCTTACACGAAAGATGGGCAACATGACAACACTGCTCCCCCTTCTCTGTAAACTGTCAAGTCGGAAGTAGTTTTGGTCAAGGTATAGTCGGACAGTAGTGTCCATAACGAATTGCTGTCATATTCCTTCTCTTTCCATTTCTGTGCCTTCTTCCTATCGTCTCACTGCTTTTCGCTTCTTCCAGTCTCTTCTTTCTTTCAGCGTTTCCTTCCTTCTTCCTTAGATTCTCCTATGTTGTAATTTTCTTCTCTCTTTATTTTTCCAAAATTCCTCTTCTTTCCATCCACCCTTCTCTCGTTCACTCCTCTCTTGCTCTCCCCCCCATTGTAAGTTCCCCCGTGTCTGAAGTGAGTGCCTTAATATCCGTGTCTTTCGCTTGCTCCCTGCTGTCTCATCATAATCGCCTTTAATGGAAACAGCAGTTGATTGAGTGCGAAACCGCTCGTTAGCAAAGAGAAGACAGCGTTTGTGTGATTATGTAAACTTGGATCTCGTCTATTATCTTGCCGCGGCGTCTCGGCAAATATTTATTGAGACACGGGCTGTATGGGGATTGATTGCGTCACAAAACGCTACACGCGGATTCCTTAATCGCGCTGTTTGTGTTTGCATAGGCTGGAAGCCGCTGGCCGATACTTCCAGCTTTCCATTCTTTCTTCTTATCCCCTAAATGGCGGGGTTGATTAAATTTGCACACTTGAGCAAGTTCTTCCAAGTTTCGGCGACAGCGAAAATGAGGAGTGAGTGAGTGAGTGAGTGAGAGAGTAAGTGAGTGAGAGAGTGAGTGAGTGAGTAAGTGAGTGAGTGAGTCAGTAAGTGAGTGAGTCAGTGAGTGAATGAGTGAGTGAGTGAGAGAGTGAGTGAGTGGGTGAGTGAGTGAGTCAGTAAGTGAGTGAGTGAGTGAGAGTGAGTGAGTGAGTGAGTCAGTAAGTGAGTGAGTCAGTGAGTGAATGAGTGAGTGAGAGAGTGAGTGAGTCAGTAAGTGAGTGAGAGAGTGAGTGAGTGAGTGAGTGAGTGAGTGAGTGAGTGAGTGAGTGAGTGAGTGAGTGAGTGAGTGAGTGAGTGATTGAGTGATTGAGAGTTTACTAGTAAAAGGTGGAGCTCAATTTCAACGTGAAGGTTCTCAAGATCAACGCGAGGGACGTGGCTGGACGGCGCAACTGATGATTTCTATTTTCGTATCAACTCCCTCAAATAGTAATATACGTTACAAGAGCGGTATGTTGACGTTTTCATGGTCGAGGAAAAGATTGTAAAAGCGAAACGTAGTTGAGCTTTTTTAATTTCCTAGGACATGAAAACAAACATACCGCTCGTGTATCGTACATTATTTTGTGCGAAGATCGTTTATTACATACCTGAAAGACGAATTTCTAATTAGTTGCAATGAAATCTCCATGTTGGTTTCTGTTTAATGACGCCAACTTCAGAACACCAAAATACCTTTCTTCAAAATAGTTGCTGTAAAATGTTTTCTGTGTTTATTATACTCCAGCAGGCCGTGATATACGTCTGTCTTATTTTTCCCCCAGTCTATAAATGCGAACTTAAAACAAACGGTAAGGTTATGTAATGATTTATTTTTCATTTTAATATTTTAACAATATTATTTATATAACATATTGCAGTAATAACATCGGCATCTGGAATCTTGTTGATTTTTTCACGGCTTCCTTAATGTTACTTGTATCAGGAATGCAATAAGTTTCGTGGAGTAGTAGACTTTACTTAATTTTTGAAAATATTTAAAAACAATAATTAACATTGCAATTTAGGTGAAATTGCAGTGGTAAGTTTCCAATTTACAATTATTACTATGTTAAACGTCTCTAAAAATAATATGTTAAAAGCCTAAAGCAGTAAAATGAATGTCGCGCTTAAGCGGTAAGAAGAGGGAAATTGTTATGTGTGTTACGTTGGGAATACTGAATGTGTTATTTCACACTTACCGCGTATTGGTTCTGTGCGGAAAACAAGCAAATACGCACGATCTCGCACAAATATTATTCTCTACCTTCTAAATGGAATCATATTACTAACTAACCGTACCCGTGCGCTCCGCTGCACCTGTTAGAAATAAATATAAAGTAATTACATAATTAAAATAGGACGTTTGATCCAGGGAATATCTGTGTTTGATAGAAGGATAAATCGTTTAATATATTACT
The DNA here is from genome assembly GCF_040183065.1 of Periplaneta americana. Lineage (NCBI taxonomy): Eukaryota > Metazoa > Arthropoda > Insecta > Blattodea > Blattidae > Periplaneta > Periplaneta americana. The sequence continues at coordinate 158,890,956 of NC_091129.1, forward strand.
TAATTTAAATTATATTTAAATAATTAAAATGCGGTCATTTTGGTCCAGAGAGCACTCATTTGCTGCAATGACAATTCCTTTAACATGTTTCTTATTTGTTATTACATGCAACCATAGTTTAATGAATGTACAAAATAGCCTAGAAAGTTTTCTGTGCATAAGAAGCTATTTTAATCTTACCTGTCCTCAATTCACTCAGACGTTACTGTAATAACATTATAGCATATGTCCATTTAGAGAAGCTGCACTTTCCAATGGTGAAATAATAATTAATTATACAAAATGGTTAATTTAGCTTCCGATATTACTTCATACAAACACAGAAACATTGTCTGTAGGCTATGTTTCATAGCTTTCGATTGTTGTTTCCAAGGCCCCTTATAGACGAAGTCATTTGTTTTTTATTTAAATACACCGCCTTAGATGGCAGTTATTTTAATTTTAAAACTCATTTATCTCATTAAATATCAGTCGTATCAAAATTTTGCAAAGAATAAAACTTATCGGAAATCATTTTTAAAGAAACCTGTGTTATGCAACATTTTTTACAAAAATCAATAATAATCGAGATATTTCGATTTATTTAATTCAGGTCCCCTTATAATCCCCATTTCAAATAACGTATTTTGAATGCCATATAGCCTATAATCTAAGTTACAACGAACTTAATTTATATTCCAATTTTCATATAAATCGGTTCAGCCATTATAACGTGAAAAGGTAACAAACATCCAGACAGGCAGACAGACAGACAGACAGACATACAAACAAAAATTTCAAAAAAGCGATTTTCGGTTTCAGGGCTGTTAATTATATGTGTTAGGACCAATTATTTTTGGAAAATCGAAAATTACCAGAAAAATTTCGGCTACAGATTTATTACTAGTATAGATAATTAATTGATTCAGTCATAAGAACTCTTTCAATACTGATGTTTCTCTTGAACAGAACGCAATAAAAATGTTTCGTGTATAAGGAGTAAATAACTTACTTACAAAATGGCTTACAGGGAACCCGAAAGTTCATTGTCGCACTCACATAAGCCCGCCATCGGTCCCTATCCTGAACAACATTAATCCAGTTCATATCCCACCTCCCTCAAATCCATTTTAATATTATTCTCTCATCTACGTCTCGGCCTCTCCAAAAGTCTTTCTCCCTCAGGTATCTCAACCCAACTAACACTCTATTCGCATTTCTGGATTCGCCCATACGTGCTACATGCCCTGCTCGTCTCAGATGTATGGATTTAATGTTCCTAATTATGTCAGGTAAAGAATTCAATGCGTGCAGTTCTGCGTTGTGTAACTTTCTCCATTCTCTTGTAACTTGCTCCTTCTTAGCCTCAAATATTTTTCAAAGCACCTTAATTTCGAACCACCTTAACTTATGTTCCTCTCTCAAAGTGAGAGTTCAAGTTTCACAACCACAGAGACCAATTGGTAATATAATTGTTTTATAAATTACAACTTTCAGATTTTTTGACAGCAGACTAGATGACAAAAGCTTCTCAACCGAATAATAGCAGGTATTTTCCATATTTATTCTGCGTTTAATTTCCTCCCGAGTGCCATTTATAGTTTTTACTGTTGCACCAAGATATTTGAGCTTTCCTACTTCTTAAAAGGATAAATTTCCAGTTTTTATATTTCCATTTTGTACTATGTTCTTGTTACGAGCTATAATCATATACTTTTTATAATGAGTAACTAATCATTATAAAAAATAATCGGGGATAATATTGCTTTGAATAAGAAAAGAAGCTGTGTTGGAAAGAGTGGGTGAAGAAAGGATGATGCTGAAATTGTTCAAGAAGAGAAAAAGGAATTGATTGGGTCACTAGTCGAGAAGTAACTGTCTGGTGAAGGATGCACTGGAAGGAATGGTGAACGGAGAAATGTTCGGTGCCGAAGAAGATATCAGATGATAGACGACATATGGATCATATGCGGAGAGAAAGAGGAAGGCAGGAAATAGGCAATATTGGAGAATGCTGGGTTTGCAGTGAAAGATCCGCCCTATGAATGAATATTGCTTTACACAACTCTATAATTTAAAATGATCTTTCAAACATTTCTGTTATATACTGTGCCTAGATCTTCTGAATAGGACATATCATTACTTAGAATTAGGCTATTTATTATTATTATTATTATTATTATTATTATTATTATTATTATTATTATTATTATTATTATTATTATTATTATTATTATTAGAATTATTTAGATTTTTCCAGACCTCGTCAGTATCGACCAGAAAATTTTGCTATTTGCGAAATCTAGAAAAATTCAGAACTTGAAAGAACAGTGATTAACGTTTTTAACTCTTGAACCATGTTTCCTACAATTTACTAGTGTTTTTTTTTACTTCTCATAAACGATTGTGTCTTTTATGCCTTTCATAGGACTACAGTACTCGTGAGTATCGACCAGGAAATTTTGCGATTTGCGAAATCAAGAAAAATTCAGAACTTGAAAGAACAGTGATTAACGTTTTTAACATTTGAACCATGTTTCCTACAATTTACTAGTGATTTTTTTTACTTCTCATGCACGATTGTGTCTTTTATGCCTTTCATAGGACTACAGTACTCGTGAGTATCGACCAGAAAATTTTGCGATGTGCGAAATCAAGAAAAATTCAGAACTTGAAAGAA